>NC_091457.1:163630251-163855251 GCF_027789765.1 Dendropsophus ebraccatus | reverse complement strand
GTCTGACACAGTGCTCTCTGCTGCCACCTCTGTCCATGTCAGGAACTGTCCAGAGCAGCAGCAAATCCCCATAGAAAACCTCTCCTGCTCTCCAGAGAATACTCCACTTCCCACAGGACATACAGCAGCTGATAAGTACTGGAGGACTTAATTTTTTTTTGATAGAAGTAAATAACAAATTCCTGGCACTTTCTGGCACCAGTTGATTTGAAATAATTTTTTTTTATTGGGGAACAACCTTTTATAGGCGTGCCTGTACTTTCTGAAGAATGTTATAAACCTGTCTGGTTTTGTTATATCAACCCTTCAGAGTGGTGAAATGAGTCCTGTCTATGCTCCTCCACCTAATTCCCACCCTCTCCACAGGAGACAGCACCAAAGCGGTGAACCCCTGATTATAAACACTATAGGTGATAAGAAATAAAAGGGAACCCTTACCTTTGAGGCACAGTGTGGACCCTCTGGAGGAGGTGGACAGGCTCAGCTTGCACACACACAGTCCAGACTCTCTCCTGCACATAGCAATAGCTAAGCCCCGCCCCAACTTCCTCAGTTTCATCTACACACACACAATCCAGACTCTCTCCTGCACATAGCAATAGCTAAGCCCCGCCCCAACTTCCTCAGTTTCATCTACACACACACAATCCAGACTCTCTCCTGCACATAGCAATAGCTAAGCCCCGCCCTAATTTCCTGAGTTTTATCTATACACAATCCAGACTCTCTCCTGCACATAGCAATAGCTAAGCCCCGCCCCAACTTCCTCAGTTTCATCTACACACACACAATCCAGACTCTCCCCTGCACATAGCAATAGCTAAGCCCCGCCCCAACTTCCTCAGTTTCATCTATACACACACACAATCCAGACTCTCTCCTGCACATAGCAATAGCTAAGCCCCGCCCCAACTTCCTCAGTTTCATCTACACACACACAATCCAGACTCTCTCCTGCACATAGCAATAGCTAAGCCCCGCCCTAATTTCCTGAGTTTCATCTGCACTGTATGCTGTGAACCATGTACACAGTATGTCTCCTAGTCAGTGAACACACACTAAGCAGGGTGTAGATTTCTCAATCTAGTGAATGTAGAAGTGTATGTGTCATTGTACAGCTTCACCACTTACCTGCTTGTGCTTAGAAAGCATAGACACCAATGCATAGAGCATCTGTGATTACTATAGAGAAGGAGAGGGGCTGCTCCGTTTATGTGGATTAGATGACACCTTAGGCATTGTCATATATCTCCAGGTGGCAAAGATCGTCCCTGCAAAGCTTTTTTTTTACTTTAATTTAAATTTGCATGACTGGTCTGTATGTTTTTTTTTTGTGATTCACTTGGGTAGAAACTGTGCAGAAGCAGGGACAGCTATCAAAGACAGGAGTCCCTGCTCCTGCACAGCTTCACCCTATGTCACGGATGGGGAATAGTGATGAGCGAGCATGCTCGTCCAAGCTTGGTACTCGTTCGAGTATTAGGGTACTTGATGGTGCTTGTTACTCGGACGAGCATCTCGCCATACTTGAGACAATGGCATCTTCCTCTTCCTGCATGTTTGGTGTTTTTTTTTCAGCCAATCATCATGCAGGAGAGTCTTTGGGAGCTCGTAACATCACGTGGGAACCCTACATGTCGATAGCAGTGATTGGCTGGCCAGATCAGATGACCTGGGCATATAAGAATCAGGTCCCGCCATACTCGCGTCAGACGCAGGCTGGAAGAGATTAGGGAGAGAGAGAGTGTTAGGGAGGGAATTAGTGTGCGGTTAGGCAGGAATCCGACACAAAGAACCCAACAGTCCTTCTAACGGCTTAAAATTTTTAAAACTCTTGGTTGCTAGCTTGGACATGTAGTGCAGCTGTCAGTAGTCCATTTGTCCTGTTGCTGGCATTCTCTTGGCTGGCTGGGATCTGTAGTTCAGCTATACCTATCCTCACTGTGCATGCTGCTCCTACTGTTTCCTGTCCATTTCCGTGTTGTTTCTATCATTTTCTGAGGTTTCCAGGTTTTCACGCAACCTTCCCTGTGCCGAGCTTGGGTCCCCTGCAAAAATGCTCAAGTTTCCCATTGACTTCAATGGGGTTCGTTACTCAAAACGAGCACCGGGAAATATTCGTCTCGAGTATTGAGCACCCAAGAATTTTAATACTCGCTCATCTCTAATGGGGAACCTTCAGCCCTCCAGCTGTTTCAAAACTACAATTCCCATCATGCTTGGACCGCCAAAGCTAAAGCGAATCACAAAAAATTCTGACAATTCATAACATTTTTATTTTATTTTTGTAAAATTTTGAGTGAATATAATTAATCAATTTGTTCAACAATTTCCAAGACATTGAAAAAACTCATAATGAACAGATTCTAGTAATAAGTGATTGGCTCGTGACCTGTCGGAGGGCCGTGCTCTATTTGGGGGACTGTTACGGGGCACACAGAATCCCCTGAATTCTACAATTTACATTTTAGCTCCGTTTTGTTGACCAACGAACGTTGTCCCTTTAAGTCTTTCTTTTTTTTTTTTTTGTAAATAGTAAACTATGGAAAGAATCCTTTAAAAATGATCACTTAATGAAACTTTCAAGTCTTCAAAATCTATGCGCCCCTGGAGCCAACTTTTTTCATTTAATATTGTGTCGGTTAATTAGTGCCTCAAATTTGCAAATTCTTTATTGGTTTCTATCAATGTAATACCCACAGCTCATCTTATTGCTTGAGTTGAATGAAATATGATACTGTTTATTCTATTAAAGCCAAGGATGGAAATTGTTACCCAACTACCACAGGAATTCTTGCCATTTTCTCATCAAATTCTTCATCAGTTTTTTTTTTTTATGTTAAAAGTCACATTGTTTTGGCTTTTTCTATCTTGGCATATAAATGAAATTTAATGTGCCCCAGCGGAGCAAACATCTGTAGGGATATTTTATGTACAATATCTATTGCGGAGGGGAAAGTATATGGCGGAACTGATGTGAAACCTGCTTTGCCTTCATTTAGACTGAAGCCAATTTATGCGGCGGATGTAAAGATGTTCGGCATAGGTGCGACGATTGAAGACGACTTTTGCAGCGGGTGTTATCCTAAATGGTGCTGTACTGTCTGTAACCGTGAACCTTGTCTGCAAAAATCTGACTAAATAGGTTCTTAATACAATAGCTTTAGGGAGTTAGGTCGACATTTGTATGCTAAGCAGATGAGCCATGTTTGGGAATGGGGAAGCATCGGAAGGCTGCCAGGTGCGTCCCCCTTGACAGTCCCGTTTTATTGTCTCCCAAGCCTAATGAATACACAAAAGCTCTAGTAAGGAATGGATTTTACAAACAAAAAACGTCTGTCTTGGCACTTTGGCGCTCGTAGATGCTTGGCTTAATGGAGAGTGATGACTGGAATATCTATGGTCATGATGAGGAGTTTACCATAAGTATCCACTGACGCAGGTGCACACGGATAGAGCCTGCACTGAGCTGGTGTTTTTTTTATTTTTTTTATTCCTTTGTTGGGTTTTCAGGAATATTCTAATGTGACGGGTGTTTTCAGGACCGTACTTACCACTTAATGTAATGTTTGTCCATAATACCGCACTTTAATGGAACCCATAGTGCTCATACATTTTCAGTAACTGCAGACTCCTGTCTTCCCCATACACATGAATGTTCATCATTCGTATATCATCAGCTTATCTTTGTCTTTCAACAATTTTAGAAATCATTGGCTGCCTATCACGCATCATTATAAGTAATAGTGATGCACCGGCTGTAAAGAAAAAAATAAACATTATACTTACCTGTCCAGGCTCCCCTGCTGCCCTTTTTCTTGCAGGAGGCAGGAGAGAGTGTGGACAGGTAAGTATAATGACTACTATTTTCTATATAAAGCAACCTTGGCAAACAGCTGGTTTTGCTGGGGCAAGTAATGAACAACCAGGCATTCAGACACATTGTTTTCCAGGTAATACAATGGCACCTTGAGTCTTCCAGAATAGAAGGCACTACCACAGAGCTAAGAGGGGAATCCCAGTTGGGGTTAAGCATGCTAATTAAGGTTAAAACACTTGCAAACAAGGAAAATTGCAAGCAAATGCATAACATACATAAACCACAGATATGACTTACATAAAACACACAGAAAAGTCCAAAAAGCAAAATAAGTAAATAAATAAAAATGCTAAAAATTGACATTTTTTGAGTGTCAAAAGGCAATCTATGGCTCTGGTCACTCAACCTATAAACAATAGCTGTCATCTGGCACTCAAAACAATGGCCGTTGAGAATTGCATTTCGATGGACAACGGCTGGAAATCATTGGCATGATCATTATTTCGATGGCCGTAGTTCCATACATTATTTGCATTGACTTCAATGCAAATCATTGCAGTATGAAAAGAGCGTCCGTTGTTTAATTGAAAACAATGGCCGTTGTTTTCACAAAAAGTATATTGTGGGAACATAGACTATAAAGAATTAATGGTGTTCTGGTCACACATGTGTTGTGCAGCTCCATTTTGGGGACTTTTGTCCTTTGTTCCTGGGATCAGTGGGGGTCTCAGTGGTTGGACGATCACTGATCATCTGATTACCCTCTATCCTGGTGGTAGGTAATGATTTCTGATCTTGGGATGACCCCTTTAAAGGAGAAGTCCGGTCTCTTACTTTTATTTTTCAAAAGAGCCGAGGAGGAGGTGACTGAACTTAGCAACATGCACCTACCTCGCCGACTCCACTTCCTGTCCCCCGTCCCCTTCCTGGTCCGATTGGGGACGCGGGTTGTAATTTATCAGCCCCACTTAGCCAGTCAGCGACCATAGTGGAACCACAGTGGAGGAACCAGAGTGGAGGACAGCGGACCCCAGCACTGGAGCGAGGGTGGTAAGTACATGTTGTTATGTTCAACCACCTCCTCCCCGGCTCTTTTGAAAAAAAAATGTCCGAGCCTGGACTTCCCCTTTAAGTGCAGTTCGGGGCTAACCAATGCAGCGCTAAATAAGCTCTTAGGACTCTGAGAATAACATGTTATTTGTCTCTGAAAGTTTTTTTTTTATTTTCTTCTTTTGATACAAAAACTTTATCCAAACGCGGCTGAGTTTGCAGAAGTGTCTCCTAATTAGAAATCTCGGTGCAAACGTTATTGGTACAAACACCGGCGGCACATTTTAGACAGTTTTTCTAGAAAGTGCAAGTAATTACGAGTAGTAAAAACGCAGATTCCTCGGCATCCTCCTCGCAGCTCGGTAATTAATTAGTCGGAAGCTTCCTGACATGAAGTAATTAGCTCTGGTAGGAAGGAGCCGATATCCAGTGGCATAAGTAGCTTCCAGTTCAGATAAATAAATCTTAGACAACAAAGAACAATGTAACAATTCAAAACATGACACTCAGGAGTCGCGCTCTATCTCGCCTTCTTTTTGAGAGACGGTCGTCTGCCGAAAAAATATCCCGTGAGTCTGAGACCGAGCAGAAAAAGCTCCCAGCACTGATGAGAAGATATGGATTCCATTAGTCGGGTTCTAGAAAGGTCTCTTATCTTTATCACTCACGTTTATGCCATTAAATGTGTTTTTGCTTCATCCTACTGGTGCAAGCAAGTGAGCCAGGGGTTAACTGCGGGTGGTCCTCATCCCTGGGGCCAATGATGGGAAGGAGAGCCAAAGTGTGAGCCTCCACCAAAGGCTTCCAGCTACAAACCATGTTTATGGCACTTAACTCATCAAAGTGTAACTGTCATTTATACAAGTTTGCTTTGTCCATTATAATCTATGGGGAGGGGCCAAGGGGGATGAGTGAGCAGGGAGAGGAGACAAGCACCTCTACAGTTTGGAGACCGCTGGATTCAAGGGTCAGAAAGGTCAGTGCTGGTCTGGGATCTTGAAGAGATAAGATTGCCGGATGATGTGCTGTGCAGGCCTGCCTTTTCTCCTCTCCGTGCTCCCTCATCCCCCTCAACCCCTCCCCTCTCCTCAGACCATAATGGACACAGAAATCCTGCTTCTTCTGAAGTAAGGGGGGAGGTAGGAAAACAGCTTTTTGAGTACAGAAGGAAACTCTTTTGCTTAACAAAACCTATCACAGAGTTTCTTAAAATCGCTTGTACTATTGTTCCATTTTTTAAAAACCAATATCAAGAGTGGAGTCAAAATGAATTGGGAATTTAAAGGGGTACTCCAACATCAGGTAAAAATAAGTCTGTTCAGATCTTGTTCATTCGGCTGAATTTACCACCAGTGACTCCAACCATAGTGCCGAAACTTCTCAGAGATGAGACAGAGAAATAAGCGCTAAACCCGAGTGAAAGTAAAAGTTTCTTAGAGGAGGCTCTTAAAACTTAGAGTCACTGTCGTATTTTTTTTTTTTTTTGCAAAAATTAATAGTACAGGCAATTTTAAGAAACTTTGTAATTGGGTTTATTAGGCAAATATGCCATTATCTGCATTCAAAAAGACTTTCCCCAGGTCCCCCCCTCCCTCCTCTCTCTCATCCACTGCTCATTATCAGGAAATCTCGACTCTTTTATATCAGTCGAGCCCTGTGTAACCTCTGGAGAGGGGAGAGGGGAGGAGGGAGATTAGTCACCAGCAGAGAACAAAGGATTACACAGTGAGAGCTGTGTCAAAGCCGGTATTCAGGGGTCAGAGAGGTCATTGCTGACTTCAGAGGAATTAGCCCGGTGATGTAGCTGTAAATTAACTCTTTATTGGCCTGTTTTGGTGCCTCATCTCCCTCCACCCCTCCCCTCTCCGTAGAAAACCATGAAGACAGGGTGGAGAGCTTCAAATTGCTTTTTCATGATAAAAATGCATATTTCGGCTAATAAACCCAATTACAAAGTTTCTTAAAATCGCCCGTACTATAGATTTTTCTGCGAAAAAAAAAAAAAAAGAGTTTAAACGACAGTGACACATTAAGCCCATGCCAAATTTTATCTTTTCCTTTTTTTATCATTTTTTTCCCCAGTTCTAAAATTCTGTTTTCGCATTCTCATTATCAGTGCGAAATAATGGAGAGAACTTTATTTTTTTTGGTGATAAAATTCTTTGTATCTGGAAGCTAAAGCAATAGTATTTACCCTGAGAGACACACATCCGCCCTGAGACTGAGCGTCTTCTTCTTACACTTGAGAGTCCTTATGGGACCATTCATACTCGGAGATGACGGCAGAAGTCTAGGGGAAGCAGAGGGGTCACTTTTTATTGGCCCCCGGGACAGATTAGCCATCTTCTTCATGGTTCATTGTACATATGAGTCGAGCAGACATAGTAAATGCAGGTGATATAATTGTGGCTCCGTGTGGCAGTAATATAATGTTACTATAGTGAGTCGTAAATGAGACAGCGTTGTATAACATTATTATATTGGTCTTTATAATGGGGTCATTGGTCAGTGTGAGCATTGCCTTTCTATAGTATTGTGCTATACCGGTAGATTATAGTGCAAACACGCTCTGGCATGTGACAGCGATATTAAAGTGCTAGTGACATTTAATGTAAATCTGTCACATTAAAGGGGTACTCCAGCAAATACCCTTTTTTCCTTTCAAATCAGTTGGTGCTAGAAAGTTATACAGATTTGTAATTTATTTCTATTTAAAAATCTAAAGCCTTCCAGTACTTATCAGCTGCCGTATGTCCAACAGGAAGTAGTGTATTCTTTCCAGTCTAACACAGTGCTTTCTGCTGCCACCTCATGTCCATGTCCACTAGTTGAGTGAAACCCTTGGCGGGAGATTCGAATCCCGGCAGTTGTGCTGCGGCTCGGTGTGTGACTGCCAGCTCTCCCTGCCAGTCAGTCAACTGTGTTTCAGGTGCTTGTGGTTGAAGATTAGGGGACTAGTCCAGTCATGCCTGGACCAGATCCCTGACCTCCTCCCTCCCTTCTGAGTTCAAGGACAGAATCTACAAGGATTCTGTATATTCTCCCCATGTTTTGGTGGGTTTCCTGCGGGTAGTCCAGCATCCTCTAAGGGTGCATGACCACTATGGAATAAGCACGGAAAGACCGCTGCGGATTCCCGCTTGTGGCAGCATGCATCTCCGCCCGTGCCATAAACACCATTCTATGGCCGGGCCAATTCCTCCGTCCGCAATAGCGCAATAGCGACGACAAGACGACCGCAAGAACGTTATCGTTGACGATTATACGAACGATAATCTTCCGGTGGAATAGGGCCCTTAGACTCCAAAACATGCAGATAGGTCAATTTGGAACTTAGATTGTCACCCCCAGTGTGTAGAGAGACCTATATAAATGCTATTAAGTATATAACAGCACAAGAATTAGTATTCCTTCCTCCTTCCTTCCTATTGTTTCCTGGAGCACCCACATGGAGCCACAGACGTTCTCCTTCTGTTTTGCCCTTTGTCATTGGCGTCCCTGGTTACTCAACACCCAAGCCGAGGCCATCTCTGGCATGTAGACACGCGTCCGCTTTAATCAAGTGAATTTCTTAAGTAATTGGGTAAGATTGGATGAGATATTGGAACGTCTAAAGAGAAAAAAGGAAAGAAATTACCTCAATCAGCGCGATCTTCACCGCTACATTTCTCTACTTTAAGTCCTTTATAATCTTTATAACAAGTTTTAGCGAGTGCGGTATCCACAGGCTGCAATGTACTAACTCCACCGCCAAATCACCGCCGCTGTCAAGATAGTGAAGTAGTCCTAAGATGGAGAACGGACAGACGCAATTATATCTTTATTTCTGATCAGTTAATTGCGTTTTACTCAACCTTTTCATTTCAATTTCTCCACTTAAATTTTTTTTTTCTCCCTTAAATGAGCGCCTTCCTCCTTTGTTCGTGTTTGATAACGCCTTTCCTTTCTGTGCGTTGTCTGGCGGTATTTGTGTAATGCATTTTGAAAGAGAGAAACAAAAACATACATTTAGCTTGTAGCGCATAATGTAATCTCCTTGGAAGTAGACTATTGAAATACAGGATAAAAAAAAAAAGAAAAAAAAAATCTCAAATCAAACTTAATTCCCTTCCTTTTGTTCTCCGGCATATCAAAAAGACAACCGAAACAAAACAAGTCATTAAAAATCTATCAATGATATCTGCAATTTTCTACTTGTGTAGGTAAAAAACAATTATTGAGCAAATCTAGTTACATTCTGCCGATGTTTTATGCTTCAAATGAGCAGATTTGGGTAAGTAAATTAGTTCTGAGAATAGTGATGTAATGTTCCGTAGATAGCGACAGATACAAGGGTCTTACTGTAAATGGTAGCGGCAGCTCCAGTGGCACTATGGAGAGAAGAGGTCGCCGTAACGTCTGTGCCCACATGAGCTTTATCGCTAGCCTCTGTGGTGTGCGGAGGAGGATGCGCTGTAGACTCTGCGCTGTGTACACATTATTTGTGGTCTGAACACTGCTCTATTCCTCCTTTGTAGTGTTGATTGAATTTCGCAACACCCACATGTTTGTCTGGCTGACCTTGTTCTGGTCTACAGATGGTTAACCAGGGTGTGATTTACAGATCCCATCACCACTCTCATTCCTTCCTACTAGCCTGTTTTCTGTGTGGTCTCAATGCCAGAGGTTTGGTCCCATCACGCCCGGGACCAGGACTATGAATATATCTTCAGTTTTGGTCTCTTTTTGCCCAACTCTTCAATGTTGTGTTTGTTTGGGACAGAGATGTCTGAAAGTGGTGGAGGTGTCTTGAGGGCAAAGAGGGATCAGGAGGAGGAAGTAGAGGTCACTGGAGTGGATGAGGTCTGTTTGTAGGGGACATGAGTGTCTGGAGGAGGATAGAGGATTGTGGAGGGGTCAGAAGTGTGGAGGGTCTGGAAGCGTCAAGAAGAGACACAATTATCTGAAGGGTTCAAAGGAGTCTGGAGAGGACAGAGGGATCTACAGGAGATAGAGGTAGGTGGAGTGGACAGAGGTATCTGCAGGAGACAAGGGTGTATAGAGGGGGCAAAGGAGTCTGGAGAGGACAGAGGGATCTACAGGAGATAGAGGTAGGTGGAGTGGACAGAGGTATCTGCAGGAGACAAGGGTATATAGAGGGGGCAAAGGAGTCTGGAGGCAGCAGAGAGATCTAGAGGAGACAAACATGTCTGGAGTGGATAAAGGTATCTAGAGAAGACAGATGTGTGGGGGGGGCAGAGGTGTATGGAAGGGACAGGAGTGTCTGGAGGAGGATAGAGGAGTATGGAGGGCACAGAAGAGTCTGTAGAGGACAGAGACATCTGAAGGGGGACATCTAAAGAGACAGAGGTCTCTTGGGTGGAGTGGACAGAGGTATATGGAGAGGACTAGGGATTCTAAAGAAGACAGTGGAGTATAGAAGAGCTTGGAGATCTCGAGTGTCTGGTAGCACCTTATACCTTTCTCCCCTGATAACAAGTACATGTACAGCCAAACAGATCATGTATGTGTATAGATATGAGGAATAAGACGAATAAGTGTTCATCTGTTGAAGTGATATGGCCGCCTCTTGGCCTCCTTCCTTCTATAAGACTAGAGGTGACGGCTCAGATGTAAACAATCACAAGAGGACCGCAACGGTAAAGCACTCGGTTCTATCACCGCCATTGCTCTCCATTTGGCAACTTGACTGAAGAACCCCTTAAAGCCTCCATCAAACAGCAGAGAATAAAGCACTAGAAGACGTCTTCACCGAGGAGGGTCGACGTCGTTGGGAATGATGAGCAGGACCATTAAGCAAATGTGAAAATTAGAGGGAGGACTGTAAGATGTAATCTATATCTTGAGAATCTATGCGGTGGCTGTCGTCTGTCGGCAGATGTTGCTCGGGATATTTATTGTCTTTTTTGTGTATCTGTAAACAAATTGCATCAATTAGACGAACTCCGTTTGGCTCCCAAGACATCTGGTAAAAATGAATTTATTCAAGTGAATTTAAGATAGAAGAAAAAGAACCTTGAATCATATAATTGTATTTTGCTCTTGTTCTGCGCAGGCAGGAAGCATTAAAGAGTCTCGCTACATTCATTACATACCAGCATACTCTCCAGTCTCCACTATTCCTTATGCTCCCTTTGTTGGTAAGACTGTATTTTAATTTACATAGAAGACCACAATAACATCAAGGAATTTTGATTAACACATTTCTGATCTATTTTTTCCTTTCTTTATTAGAAAAAATGTACATCTGCGCAATTTACAATACAATAAATATCTATGATGCAGCCGGTCTATAAAGCTTTGTGCCGCGGCAAGGAAAGAACATTTTAAATGGAGTCTATTCAAAGCTCCTGATGTTAGGAAATGACTGCATTCAGAGCTGGAATCCATAAGGTTTTCAATGCCATTCCTTTAAGGCGCCTTGTGTAATGAAGTTGAAGTTGTCACAATTCGCGGCTTTGTGGAAAGGTTGCACAGTAAATTGTTTAGCGATGGGATATTTGTAGCGCCTTAGTGCACTTCAGCATGGTGTGAATAGATCCTAACTAGAGGGGACACAATAGCAAGGTGATGTGGTCGCTGGTACCAATACCTTGTGGCATTGGGGCTTTCACGCCCAGTCGTGTTGCAAATTGTTAACTATCCGTAAGAGACAAGAACACTTGTGGTTATGTGATACGTCTATTGTTGGGGGACTGAATAGATTTCGGCTTTTGACATAGCTTAGGTCTCTTTCTCGGGTATTGTTTGGCCTTTACAGGGCTCCTAAGTGGATAGACCTGCAGGAAGGTCAGTGCTGATGGAGACTTGATATTAATAGCTTTCATCTTCCTATAGCGTCAAGTAATAAATAGGTAAAGGCCCTGTTCATGTCATGTTTTGCCCTTATGGTTAGCGGCTGTAATGAGATACAATGGCGGCGTATTGTACCACACCATGGAAACCACATACTGAGCGGAGAGGCTGGACAGCTCCACCCCCCCTCCAGGGCCCTTGTGGTTGGCGCCTGTAATATAATACAATGGCGGCGTATTCTATTAAACCATGGAAACCACATACTGAGCGGAGAGACTGGACAGCTCCGCACCCCCCTCCAGGGCCCTTATGGTTGGCGCCTGTAATATAATACAATGGCGGCGTATTCTATTAAACCATGGAAACCACATACTGAGCGGAGAGACTGGACAGTTCCGCACCCCCCTCCAGGGCCCTTATGGTTGGCGCCTGTAATATAATACAATGGCGGCGTATTCTATTAAACCATGGAAACAACATACTGAGCGGAGAGGCTGGACAGCTCCGTACCCCCCTCCAGGGCCCTTATGGTTGGCGCCTGTAATATAATACAATGGCGGCGTATTCTATTAAACCATGGAAACAACATACTGAGCGGAGAGACTGCACAGCTCCGCACCCCCCTCCAGGGCCCTTAAGGTTGGCGCCTGTAATATAATACAATGGCGGCGTATTCTATTAAACCATGGAAACCACATACTGAGCGGAGAGACTGGACAGCTCCGTACCCCCCTCCAGGGCCCTTATGGTTGGCGCCTGTAATATAATACAATGGCGGCGTATTCTATTAAACCATGGAAACCACATACTGAGCGGAGAGACTGCACAGCTCCGCACCCCCCTCCAGGGCCCTTAAGGTTGGCGCCTGTAATATAATACAATGGCGGCGTATTCTATTAAACCATGGAAACCACATACTGAGCGGAGAGACTGGACAGCTCCGTACCCCCCTCCAGGGCCCTTATGGTTGGCGCCTGTAATATAATATAATGGCGGCGTATTCTACCACACCATGGAAACCACATACTGAGCGGAGAGGCCGGATAACACCAAACTGTAGGAGTCACTACCCCCCACTAGTTCCCTTACGTAGTCATGCTGACCCGTTTTGTGTTGTTTGGTGCTTAAATAGTAGTTAATAGTCAACCAGTAGTCGGTATCGGGTGTGAACATCAGGGGAGAGTAAGGGTCCATTTACACAGAAAGATTATCTGCCAAAGATTTGAAGCCAAAGCCTGAAACAGACTATAAACAGAGATCAGGCGATAAAGGAAAGCCTGAGATTTCTCCTCTTTTCAAATTCATTCCTGGCTTTGGCTTTAATCTGTGTAAACGGACCCTTATGGTGCTGTCTTATAGTAAAAATCTCCTTGTTGCCTGTAGCATCCAATCACAGCTCCCATGGCAACCGATCACAGCTCAACTTTCAATATACCAGAGCGATAGGAAAACCGAAAGCTGAGCCGTGATTGGTTGCCACGTGAGCTGTGATTGGTTGCTATGGGAGTTGTGATTGGTTGCTATGGGCAACAAAGAACATCTTGGGACCTGACTCCTTTGTATGTGTGTGGTCTAAATTAGTTTTTATAATTGCCAATGTAGCTGTTGATTGAATAACGCAATTCTAATTGTTTAGTACCGCATTTATCTATTAATTCTTATGCACATGGCACTTCAATATACATTTGATTTACCATTGGAGTCACCCTGTTCATTCATAGATGTATTTGATGTCCCAATGTGCAGTATTTTTGTGACAACTTTTGGGCCTGGATACAGTAAGTATAGCTGTTATATAGCTGCCTTCAGGAGACTGGACCTGGATATAGTAAGTATAGCTGTTATATAGCTGCCTTCAGGACACTGGACCTGGATACAGTAAGTATAGTTGTTATATAGCTGCCTTCAGGAGACTGGACCTGGATACAGTAAGTATAGCTGTTATATAGCTGCCTTCAGGAGACTGAACCTGGATATAGTAAGTATAGCTGTTATATAGCTGCCTTCAGGAGACTGGACCTGGATACAGTAAGTATAGCTGTTATATAGCAGTCTTCAGGAGACTGGACCTGGATACAGTAAGTATAGCTGTTATATAGCTGCCTTCAGGAGACTGGACCTGGATACAGTAAGTATAGCTGTTATATAGCAGCCTTCAGGAGACTGGACCTGGATATAGTATGTACAGCTGTTATATAGCTGCCTTCAGGAGACTGGACCTGGATACAGTAAGTATAGCTGTTATATAGCTGCCTTCAGGAGACTAGACCTGGATACAGTAAGTACAGCTGTTATATAGCTGCCTTCAGGAGACTGGACCTGGATACAAGCGAGTATAGCTTTCTTATAAAGCATGAGAACAAATGAACAAGTGAATTGCAAACCTGCTTTCTATCACATGCTCTGCTGATTTACCTTTTGAAAGCTATAACGACCAACCTCTTCAGAAATAGTCTCTGTTCAGACTTGCAGGACTTTGTAAGAACTTGACAATGCACCACAATGTGAACAGGTTGGATCCCTTCACTTTATAGCTTTCCCCTTAGAAGGATAGCAGGCCATAACCCGACTCGCGGACTTGGCAGAGAATCAGGATACAGTCTCCTGGTTGCTTCAGGCCCTGTAAAGAACTCTTTCTTGAACGGTGTTTCTGTGTGGCTCTTCTCTGGAACTAAACTAGGACAGACCCAACCTCCCACCCAGGCTCTGCTTACAGTCTTATATCTAAGGGATGGGACTAGTTCCTATTGGTGGCGCAGGCTGTGTGGTAACCCAACACCTAATAAGACCAGAGTCTGGAGAGAAGCTTTTAGAAAGACCTCTGACTGGCCCAGAGATAGGGAGGTGGCTGGCAATCTTCCTCACACACTTACAAGTATTAGGATACAATTAACTCCTTTAGCATTTTTCAGTGTGCTCCCTGTAGAGAGAGCAGTAAGAGGAAACCCTCAGTGCTGAACATATACATACACAGAAAGCAGTGGCACAATGGCTTTGGGACACTACATGTGCTCAATAGGGACAACGCCCCTGCCAGACACCCCTGTATCTTCCAGACACCTCTAACAGCAGATTATCTCCTCAAGAACAAAGGGATGTGACATGCGAAAATGCAACATGACTGACCATTGTCTTCCCTGACAGAAGATGCTGGAGCAAGAGTTAAAAGTCCTCATACACATTAGAAGGGGGATGATCCCATCCAAATTGGAGGGTTCAGAAGACTTAAAGGGAATCTGTCAGCACCCAAGGTGCCAACAGTGTGCAGTAGGTGGTGGTGCACTAGTGAGCGTGTTACCATTGGCTATTTTTTTATGCAGAGGCGATGTTGCTTAATATAATTTCTCCCACTGTAATAAAGAGTCAAAGAGGAGTGGTGGTGTAGTGTTGGGGCTGTGCTCTGGCACGCCTCACCACTGCTTCTTTCCAACTCTTTTGTATGAATATTCTGTGCTGCCCAGCCTCCTGCATATTAACGCCATCTTCCCGATCTGCGCAATCGCTGTTTGATGTCAACGATGATGGCAAATGCAGGTTGTACACAGCGCATGAACGGAATGTGAAGGCAGCATAAGCGTGCGGGTATGAGGCGTGCCAGAGCGCGGCACCAGTGCTACACAACAACTCCTCTTTGACTCTTTATTACAGGAGGAGAGTTGAAATAGTGCAGTATCACAACAAAAAATGACAATATAGCCAAAGGTAACATACTCACCAGTGCACCACCACCTACTGCACACTGTCAGCCCCTCAGGTTGGGTCGGGGTCCTGACAGATTCCCTTTGTGTCTTCTGAAACCTCCAATTTTTATTAGATAATCCCATCATCTAATGTGTATAAGGACTTTTAAATTCTTGCCCTAACATCTGCTGTCGGGGGAGAGACTGGTCGAACATGTTGAATTTCGTCATTCCCTACCACCTACTGTCACAATATCGGCACCTGGGGTCCGATCTGGGTGCTGACAGATTCTCTATAAAGTGTATGGACAGCTTTATGACGTCACGGTAGAAGCTAGATAGAGAAAGTAGATCAGATCTAAAATACAAATAAAATGTTTATCCAATATAATTTTCCAATGTAGGTTTATAAACCCTACCAAAAAAATCCCAGCAGCCCCTAATGAGAACATGTGATGATGGTCCTGGCCACATCGCTCCCGGCGCAGGGTCACTCAGTAACAGGACTGTCCTTTCCCTGTGTTAATAATATGAAATATTCCCCTTCTTTTCCGCCGCACAGACCTATGTGTGTTGTGCCGATAATGAGATTTCATTTCAGAAGTTTACCGAAAACTCTAAAATAGCCCCGTCCTCCCGCAACGTAAAGCCTTACGACCCTCCAGTCAAGCCCTTCCTATACCACTCGAATTACAAAATGGAAAACAGCCTGGCTTTTTGGACATATCATATATTACTACCCAATTTATCTACTTATTTACGAGATGAAAAAAAAAAGAAACCAACAACACAACGCACACGGCCTGGGGGCAGGAGTAAAACTAGTAACTACGTAAAGCTAAAGAATCAGATGTCTGCTGGGCAAATTGACAGAACTCATTAATCTTGAATGCAGCATGCTATAGAGTCTGTCCTCTGCTGCACCTGCTCGGGACCAATGTAATTACATGATGGCACTATTAATACTGCAGCGCCGGAGCGAGGAGAGGGTTATCTTCTCTTTTTAGTAATTGATTGCTAGCTGATTAGTGGACAACATTTTTCTTGCAGTATAATTGCCTTTGTGCTACAGCGGCCGCCATGACCTGGAGCAAAGTCCTTGTTTTTTTTTTTTTTTTCGGGGGCTTTGACGATTGTGCGGCAGAATTTTTTTTTTTTCTTTTTGAAGTAATGAGATAGAACTCAATCACTGCACGCTCGCGCAGCCGAAGTGGAATGTATTTAAATCATTTTCTGAGTACTTGCAATTATAGATTCCGCGCTTTGTTTTTACTGCTGTCAAGCATCCTCCATATTTAAATGTTCCATCTCCAAGCAAAAACATTTGAATGAATGATCGCATTAGTTGTACAAGGGGAATATCAGAGTGTGTAAATATAGGATGGGAGGCTGATTACATCATTTCGGTCTCATCACCATCACCGTTCCCGCGAGTTTGGAGGGCTGCCAGCCATGTTGTATTCAGCCAATCATGTAATTCCCTTCGACGCCATTGAGAAGAATGTTTATTTTACTATAACGGTCGCCTCCTGCTGCGAAACGGAAGATTCAATTGTACAGAGGCCATTAAAACTGTTTAGCATATAATTTGTTAATAGACGGAGCATCTTCTAATATTTGAACGTAACATGTTGGGAACGGCGGCGTTTGTGGATTAGGGTGGAATTTATTCGGCTAGGCGTTTGGCTTTCATTTGGCTATTCTCTGGGTAATAACTTTGGATAACTACAAGGAATTGTCATTGGACGTATTGCTGTTTTGGAAGCGGGATGGGGAACCTTAATCCTTGTAGCTGTTGCAAAACTACAATTCCCCTCATGCCTGGACAGCCAAAGCCTTGCCAAGCATGATGGGAACTGTAGTTTTGCAGCAGCTGGAGGGAAGAAGGTTCCTCATCTTTGTTTTAGAGGAAAGGATTTTATATCTTGCTGAATTGGTTGCAAAAGTCCTTTTACACGGCCTGATATTGGGCCTCTCAAGGAATCGATCAGTCAATCGATCTCGATCAGTGAGGTCGGCGAACATTTGCAGTCCCCTTACATGGCACAATATCCATGCCATTGGTTTCCAGATCACACAAGGCCGTAGAGCAGGACAGCTGACAGTACCGGATCACACAGCAGCCCTGATGATGAGTATACACTGCTTGTGTGGTCTGGCAACCGTCAGCACACATATATATGCATATCCTTTCTGTTAGTTTCCCTTATTTTACCCCCCTAATATAGTGCCCCACATAGTATCCAATCCCCTAATATAGTGCCCCACATACTGTATTATCCAATCCCCCCATATAGTGCCCTACATAGTATTCAATTCCCCATATAGTGCCCCACATAGTATCCAATCCCCAATTACAGTGCCCCACATAGTATCCAATCCCCCCATATAGTGCCCCACATAGTATCCAATCCCCAATTACAGTGCCCCACATAGTATCCAATCCCCAATTACAGTGCCCCACATAGCATCCAATCCCCCCATATAGTGCCCACATAGTATTCAATCCACCATATAGTGCCCCACATAGTATCCAATCCCCCCATATAGTTCCCCACATAGCATCCAATTCCCCATATAGTGCCCCACATAGTAGCCAATCCCCATATAGTGCCCCACATAGTATCCAATCCCCCCATATAGTTCCCCACATAGTATCCAATTCCCCATATAGTGTGGCCCCACTAGAAAAACAACAGGCAGGCAGCAGGGTATAGAGACACTGCCTGTGCCATGTGTCCCTGCAGCCTCTCTAATTCTCTATACCCCGCTGCCTGCACCGGAGGAGATCGGAGTGCATACTCTAGGGAGAGGAGTTGCTGGGACCGGCGGACAGGTGAGTTACTGGTTTGTTGTTTTTCTTTTACCCCCAGTATAATGTGGGACACTGGGTGCCATTCCGAAAACTCTAAAATAGCCCCGTCCTCCCGCAACGTAAAGCCTTACGACCCTCCAGTCAAGCCCTTTCTCGAATTACAAAATGGAAAACAGCCTGGCTTTTTGGACATATCATATATTACTACCCAATTTATCTACTTATTTAGGAGGTGAAAAAAACCCAACAAAAAAAAAAACCAACAACACGCGCACGGCCTGGGGGCAGGAGTAAAACTAGTAACTACATAAAGCTAAAGAATCAGATGTCTGCCTGCACCGGAGGAGATCGGAGTGCATACTCTGCCGGGAGAGGAGTTGCTGGGACCGGCGGACAGGTGAGTTACTGGTTTGTTGTTTTTCTTTTACCCCCAGTATAATGCGGGACACTGGGTGCCATTCCGGGACGGCAGGACAGCACCCCGAAAACGGGACTGTCCCGCGGGATCGGGGATTGTGTTATGTTTGTGTAAATCAGACCTAAAGCCATGATAGTGGAAACAGAAGTGATAACCCATCGTGTTCTTATAGGAAAGAATTGCATATGTATGTTAGTCATGTTTCACATAATAATCCCAGGCTGACAGATGGTGTAAGTGATGCAAAATACACCTCATTATGTATTCCCATATATATTTATACCATATCCATAGAATATGCTGTATGTTCTTAATAGAGGGAAGTCTGAAATCCGGTACTGGTGTGTATCTCAAGATCAAGGTACCCCTGCAGCCTGGTTGAATCTGCCCGAGTGGTCGGGAAACCATGAACAGCCTGGCTATTATACGCAGTCTGCATGACTCTTATTGATGTTAATAGGAGTTACATAAACCACATAAAACTACAATCATACCGCTACTGCAGTGCTACAGGTATTTCAGCAACTCCTGTATGAGAATTCTCCATATGAGAAAATCCATAGCGTATTACAGCTGCAGATATGTTTTATATACAGGGTGGAAAATAAGTATCTGATACGCTGCCAATTTTGCACGTTTTCCCACCTACATAATCATAGGTAACTTATCCTGTGAGAGGCAGAAGGCCTGTTATTAACCCCCTTAACCCTTTGAGGACCAGGCCCAAAATGACCCAGTGGACCGTGCAAATTTTGATCTTAGTGTTTTCGTTTTTCCCTCCTCCCCTTCTAAGAGCTCCAGCACTTTCAGTTTTCTATCTACAAGCCATGTAAGTGCTTATTTGTTACAGGAATAGTTGTACTGTGTAATGGCGTCATTCATTTTACCATAACATGTATGACGGAATCCCAAATATATTATTTATGAAGATATAAATAGGTGAAATCGTAAAAAAGAATGCAATATGGTAACGTTTGGGGGGTTCCTGTGTCTACGTAATGCACTATATGGTAACAGCGACATGATACTATTATTCTATAGGTCAGTCTGAACACAACCATATGCAGGTCACACAGATTCTCTAATGTTATATATGTATTTTTTTTTATGAAATCCTTTTTTTTGGCAATTAAATATTAATAAAATGGGCTTATTGTGACGCTTATAACGGTTTTATTTTTTCACCTACGGGGCTGTATGGGGTGTCATTTTTTCCGCCATGATCACTAGTTTTTATTAATACCATATTTGTGAAGATTGGACGTTTTGATCACTTTTTATTGATTCTTTTTAATATATAATGTAACATAAAATTGGTAATCCGCGCACTTTTTCCCTCTTTTCGTGTACGCCGTTCACCGATCACAATGACGCTTGTTATATTTTAATAGATCAGACAATTACGCACGCTACGGTATATTATATGTTTATCTATTTATTTATTTTTATATGTTTTATTTATATAATGAGATAGGGGGGGGTTATTTTAACTTTTATTGGGTGAGGGGTTTTGGGGTGGTGTAATAGTGTTTTGAACTTTTTTTTTTTTTTACACATTTGAAGTCCCTTTGGGGGACTTTTACATACACTACTTGGATTTCTACACTGATGATTGCTATGCCATAGGCTCTTCTGCTCATTGAGCCTGCCTGTGCAGGCTTAGTGCAGCAGATCGCCGATCGGACCGCACGGAGGCAGGTGAGTCCGTTTTACCGATCGGGACCCCCGCAGTCACACTGCGGGGGTCCCGATCGTTAAGTGACAGGGGACTCCCCCTGTCACTTACACTTAAACGCGGCGTTTAAGGGGTTAATGACACGCTGCAGCGCGATCGCTGCAGCGTGTCATTACCAGTGAGGTCCCGGCTGCTCACTGCAGCCGGCCCCCACCTGCTATGAAGCGCGCTCCGCTCCGGAGCGCGCTTCATAGCGGGAGAAACACCCAGGACGTACAGTTACGTCATGGGTCGTCTGGGGACAGACTTCCATGACGTAACCCTACGTCCAGGGTCGTCTAGGGGTTAAATGCATAGTGATTGCAGTGTTTGAGGTAGTCACTGACAGGACAAGGACCTGTCATTGACTCCCCCCAGCATGGCCTGGTCACTTGCACCGCTTACCTCTGTCCTGTCGGATCTTTGATCTGTGCATAGAGTCTGCTCTCAGGCAGACTCTATGGACAGATCGCCAATAATACTGATGAATTCTATGCTATGGCTATGCTATCAGAGCATTGCATATATAAGTCCCCTAAGGGAATAAAAAATGCATTTAAGTGCAACCATTTTCATCTGTTTTTCCATTGACTTCCATTATAAAAAGAAACAGATGAAAATTCATCCTTTTATTTTTAGCGTGCAAAACGGACGAACAGATGCATCTATTTTTTCATCCGTTTTATGCATAAAATGAAATAAAAAAAAAAAAGACGGATTGCAAAAACCCAATGTGAACACAGCCTTAGTCATTAATGTTTTTAATTATTTTTTTTTTAAATAAGTAAATCATGATCTCAGCGCGCACTTGATCATATAAGAGGAATAACATGTAAACACCTAAAATATTGATGAGTAGATCCATCTGCATGTCTGGTCTAGTTACCCCCGTGTATCCGCAGCATCAGGGGATAGGAAGCAGACTGCACCTGTAATTATACGGATACCATTAGGCTTCATTACTGTGCGCAGATCCAGCAGAGCCGCAGGATGGGGCTGATTCAGCAGCGGACTAGTTAATTTGGGCCTATTGTTCTGTGGTATGAATACGGCTTTACTTCCCCGCCATCAGTCAAGAGGATTAAATCTGATTGCAACGGACAAGACCTGGGAAATAGTTGGGTCCATTTTGGGGGGCATTAGCACAGGATTGATTTCTAAGACTTATTAGTTGTGAGAAAGCAAGTGAAGAGTGGGAGCCCGGAGACGCTGATTAATAATAAATGTCAGGCCCGCATGCACTTTATAACTGTTTATGGTATATTTTACTTTCTATATATAAATTAAGTTCAGCATTTATTTGCATTTTTTTTCTTAAAGGGAATGTGTCACCTAGATTTTCTTTGACTAATTAGTTAGATACTAAAACATGTAATCTGTTTCTATTTTCTGATTGTAACTTTTTTTCTTCTTCACTTTTTGTACATTATTATGGGGGCGACCATCTTGCATGGGCTGTTCTTAACAGCATTTAGTCACATGCTTTACAGCAAGCCTCATGGACATAGACGACAATAGATAGACTCTGTCCCCTTGAGATGAATGTAAAACATCACTGAGCGTACTCTGTGACCTTTAAAAAGGTCATTCCCCAGGGAGCTGCTATTGTCTCCTCTATCTACTGGTGTCACATGATGCTGCAATGCTGTACAGATCACTTTACGGCAGCCTCCTCTTATCACAACAGGAGGTGAAAATGAAAACTGCAAGATATCAGGATTATTTTTAATATAGACAGAAAAATTAACCATACATTACCTGCTCGGAGCCGCGGCTGTGTGTGATGCTCCCGACTCCCCATTAGCCAATCAGGCAGCACTGAGCAGAGGGGGGAGCTGGGAGCGTCACACAGGGCTGCGGGTGGGGTGGGGTGGGGGATTTAAAGGGGCCAGGTCCCATACACGCAGTGGATCCGTTGCGTGTATGGGACCCATTCAGTTTCACAGTACAGGATCTGGATCAGGATTTCGCTGCAAACTCACAGCGTGAAATCCGCTGCAGATCCGGTAAGTGTGAACGTACCCTAAAGGAGGAAAAATGTGTGCCACAAAGTAAGTCCCCACCCGACACAGCAGCGGAACGTCTTTCCATGGAAGACTTGCTCCTCACTCAACAGGTGACCATCTTGTATAGCTCTACACAGGTCCACATCGCACCCCCAGTGTCCAGCTTATACCTGGCTGCTTCCAAGCTATCCCCCAACCTCCAGTGCTCCAGCGGCCTCCAGCCCCCATGTGTGCACCCCAGTGTATAGGCTTTGGGCCCACTCTTCCTCTAGGTCACAGCAATCTCCACCATCTCTAAAGGGCTGCCCACATACTGCTTTATTGTTGCTAAACACCAGCTCGATAACACCTGCCAAGTTTCCTCTTATTCAAGATGGTGGTGCAGCACATTGGCATCACCAGGTACATCCTTCAAGATGGCTGCTGCTAAGAAGTACTGGTTTCTCAGCTGTCGCGTGACAGAAGGAAAACCTGACATTGTGGTGGGTGCATTCACCGTGATTCAAAGGGACAGAAAGGTTTGGTTGGGTCCAAGAGCCTGAGTGTTTTTGGTCCACATGTGGTGCCAAGTAGATTGCCCTGTGTAACTTGTAAGGACTGGGGAAGGTCCATCAGAGGTGTAGCAGTGGGTTGGAGGCCATAGTGGTCATGTATGTGCTGTTAGCTACCGTATGTATGTGTCAGCACCGAGATGAGCCCAGTTTGGTTGGTGTTATTAGATCCAACCCAAGGAAGGCTGCAGCTGAGTCTTGGAGGGGTTGTATGGAACATTAGTCGGGGGGGAAGGGGCGACCATACATTGTGCAGCAGAAGGTCGGCTGCTGTAAGGCCTGTATTGTGGCCTAGTTAGTTTGGTTCTGTATAGAGATGCTCAAATCTGATTATTCAGCATTTCAATACTGTAGGCTGAAGTCTGGGTCTGAGTCTGGGAAAACGTGGATACAGCCTATGGCCCATCAAGCCAGTGCTAATCAGATGCCGAAAGATAAGGCCTCATCATGCCCCAGTTGCACTCATCCCTAGTCCTGTACTAAAGGACCAAACAGAAGAGGTAGTTACACTCTGTGGAGAAAACACTTTAAGCAATAGGGCAGGGGTAGTGAACTGACAATTGCTGTAATTGTTATATGTTAAAGGGGTAGTGCGGCGCTAAACAATTATTCACTAAATAACACACATTACAAAGTTATACAACTTTGTAATGTATGTTATGTTAGTGAATGGGCCCCTTCCCCGTGTTTCCCCTCCACCCACGCTACCCCCAGAAGTGTAGTGCTCTATACATACCTGCCTCTTGCCAACCCCCGTCCGCCATCTTGTGACATAACTGAGCATAACTGTGCTCAGCCAATCACTGCTGAGCAGCTGATGACGCGGCAGAGGGCGGCCGGCACGAGGGACGGTCGGAGCGGTTCGGCCAGCCACCCAAAGATGACATCATTGTCACAAGCAAGATGGCGGACGGGGTCGACAAGGATCAGGTGAGTATAGAGCACTACACTACCTGGTCTAGCGTGGGTGGGGGGAAACACGGGGAAGGGGGCCATTCACTAACATAACATACATTACAAAGTTGTATAACTTTGTAATGTGTGATATTTAGTGAGTAATTGTTTAGCGCCGCACTAGCCCTTTAAAGACTCTAAAAGTTTTATTACAGGTCGATAAAATATAATGATATGCTGGGCTGTATATATCTATCTATCTATTTATCTATCTATCTATTGGTATGCTGGGCTGTATAAATATATGTATATAGGTATGCTGGGCTATACACTACCGTTCAAAAGTTTGGGGTCACATTGAAATGTCCTTATTTTTGAAGGAAAAGCACTGTACTTTTCAATGAAGATAACTTTAAACTAGTCCTAACTTTAAACAAACACGCTCTATACATTGCTAATGTGGTAAATGACTATTCTAGCTGCAAATGTCTGGTTTTTGGTGCAATATCTACATAGGTGTATAGAGGCCCATTTCCAGCAACTATCACTCCAGTCTTCTAATGGTACAATGTGTTTGCTCATTGGCTCAGAAGGATAATTGATGATTAGAAAACCCTTGTGCAATCATGTTCACACATCTGAAAACAGTCTAGCTTGTTACAGAAGCTACAAAACTGACCTTCCTTTGAACAGATTGTGTTTCTGGAGCATCACATTTGTGGGGTCAATTAAACCCTCAAAATGGCCAGAAAAAGAGAACTTTCATCTGAAACTCGACAGTCTATTCTTGTTCTTAGAAATGAAGGCTATTCCATGCGAGAAATTGCTAAGAAATTGAAGATTTCCTACAACGGTGTGTACTACTCCCTTCAGAGGACAGCACAAACAGGCTCTAACCAGAGTAGAAAAAGAAGTGGGAGGCCGGGTTACACAACTAAGCAAGAAGATAAGCACATTAGAGTCTCTAGTTTGAGAAACAGACGCCTCACAGGTCCCCAACTGGCATCTTCATTAAATAGTACCCGCAAAACACCAGTGTCACCATCTACAGTGAAGAGGCGGCTGCAGGATTTTGGGCTTCAGGGCAGAGTGGCAAAGAAAAAGCCATATCTGAGACTGGCCAATAAAAGAAAAAGATTAAGATGGGCAAAAGACACAGACATTGGACAGAGGAAGACTGGAAAAAAGTGTTGTGGATGGATGAATCCAAGTTTGAGGTGTTTGGATCACAAAGAAGAACGTTTGTGAGACGCAGAAGAAATGAGAAGATGCTGGAAGAATGCCTGACGCCATCTGTTATACATGGTGGAGGTCATGTGATGGTCTGGGGTTGGTGCTGGTAAGGTGGGAGATTTGTACAGGGTAAAAGGGATTGTGAATAAGGAAGGCTATCACTCTGCACCGCCATACCATACCCAGGGGACAGCGCTTGGTTGGAGCCAATTTCATCCTACAACAGGACAATGACCCTAAACACCTCCAAATTGTGCAAGAACTATTTCCAGCAGAAGCAGCAGCTGGTATTCTATCATAGGTAATGGAGTGGCCAGCGCAGTCACCAGATCACCACCCCATTGTGGGAGCAGCTGGACCGTATGGTACGCCAGAAGTGCCCATCCAACCAATCCAACTTGTGGGAGCTGCTTCTAGAAGCGTGGGGGGCAATTTCTCCAGCTTACCCCAACAGATTAATAGCTAGAATGCCAAAGGTGTGCAATGCTGGAATTGCTGCAAAAGGAGGATTCTGGGACGGAAGCAAAGTGTGATGGAAGAACAATGTTATTTCACATACAAATCATTATTTCTAACCTTGTCAATGTCTTGTCTCTATTTTCTATTCATTTCACAACGTATGGTGGTGAAGAAGTGCGACTTTTCATGGAAAACACTAAATTGTTTGGGTACGGTAGTGTGTATATATATATATATATATTGATATGCTGGGCTGTATATATATATATATATATATATATATATATATACATACACTACCGTTCAAAAGTTTGGGGTCACCCAAACAATTTAGTGTTTTCTATGAAAAGTCACACTTCTTCACCACCATACGTTGTGAAATGAATAGAAAATAGAGACAAGACACTGACAAGGTTAGAAATACTGATTTGTATGTGAAATAACATTGTTCTTCCATCACACTTTGCTTTGGTCCCAGAATCCTCCTTTTGCAGCAATTCCAGCATTGCCCACCTTTGGCATTCTAGCTATTAATCTGTTGGGGTAAGCTGGGGAAATTGCCCCCCACGTTTCTAGAAGCAGCTCCCACAAGTTGGATTGGTTGGATGGGCACTTCTGGCGTACCATACGGTCCAGCTGCTCCCACAATGGGGTGGTGATCTGGTGACTGCGCTGGCCACTCCATTACCTATGATAGAATACCAGCTGCCGCTTCTGCTGGAAATAGTTCTTGCACAATTTGGAGGTGTTTAGGGTCATTGTCCTGTTGTAGGATGAAATTGGCTCCAACCAAGCGCTGCCCACTGGGTATGGCATGGCGGTGCAGAGTGATGGCCTTCCTTATTCACAATCCCTTTTACCCTGTACAAATCTCCCACCTTACCAGCACCAACCCCAGACCATCACATGACCTCCACCATGTATAACAGATGGCGTCAGGCATATATATATATATAAAAATATGTAATGGTATGCTGGGCTGTATATATAAAGGTATGCTGGGCTTTTTATATATAATGGTATGCTGGGCTGTATATATAATGGTATGCGGGGTGGACGGGACCAATGGTGGATAATGGTATGCTGGGCTGTACGTATATAATGGTATGCTGGGCTGTATATATAATGGTATGCTGGGCTGTATATATAATGGTATGCTGGGCTGTATATATAATGGTATGCTGGGCTGACGATATATTGGTATGCGGGGCGGACGGGACCAAAGGTGGATAATGGTATGCTGGGCTGTACGTATATAATGGTATGCTGGGCTGTACGTATATAATGGTATGCTGGGCTGTATATATAATGGTATGCTGGGCTGTATATATAATGGTATGCTGGGCTGTACGTATATAATGGTATGCTGGGCTGTATATATAATGGTATGCTGGGCTGTATATATAATGGTATGCTTGGCTGACGATATAATGTTATGCGGGGCGGACGGGACCAAAGGTGGATAATGGTATGCTGGGCTGTACGTATATAATGGTATGCTGGGCTGTACTCAAGAACAAGAGGACACAGTGAGAGGTTGTTGGGGGAAAGATCAGAAGCACTGTGAGAAAATGTGAGATTACTGTAAGAGTAGTAGATGTCTGGAACAAACTCCCAGCAGAAGTGATAGGTAAATCAACAATAACCTGCTTGGTATATACATATATCTATCCTAAGATAATAGGAAAGGAATTACTAAGAGGGCTGACTAGTTGCATGGGGGTAGGGGGGTTCTGCCGACAACCTTCTATGTTTCTATTATAATGCCACCTCTTACTATATTAGGCTCTAATGACATTTCTGGGTCAAAGCAATGAGTGCTAATAACAATGTATTCAGCATAAAAAAGCATAAAAGCATGCATGCCGTATTAACAAAATAGGCCAGACCCCAGACATACCATTATGCCGGTCCACCTTATAGAATCCCGGAGATGACTGCAGATATATATATATATATTTTACCATTGCTTTTGGTTAAGAAAAAACACAAGCTTAGCAGACGCTAATGTTGTACAACCTCCTCCACAAAGCCGTGAGATTTATTCTTCTTTTTACTTACTCCGCTCAAAGTGCTCACTGCATGGAACAACATAAATAAATGGTAGAGGGGCCATTATATCTCCGAAGCTGTAAGAACTGCTCGCAGGAGCCGCTATCTGCACTACATCAAAGCATTAGGCTCTAACATAGAAGAGATGCTGGACTCCAAGACGTATCACTTACTTTTCTAATGTATTTGTACTTTGTGTTTCTTCCCCAGCTAATGCGATTCGGAGCATAGGCCAACTCCGCCATTACAGGACAGACGGCTTCCAATATACATACTAAGTTGAGTAAACATTTCCAATCTGATTTAGAAAAGAAAATTAAGCTGGTTATTGATTTGGCCAATCTATATTTTTCTGTATCTGATGAATGAAAAATAAATGTAGAAACATCTGGGAATGTGCTCAGCTACTGGACACCGAAAGATTTAGCATAATCATATTTCTAATGGAAAGGCATCAAATACTTATGGGGCCATCTAATTGCCAGCTTGTCCTTTTATGCCATTCCATCAGTCATGGCTGGAACGTTCCTGCTGATGTAGCAGGTAATGGACGTTTCATCCGTCCGTTGCTGTTTGTATTGGTTGAAAGGCTGAAATTGGGTGGCGCAGAAAAGCGGACATGGTGCTGATCATTACAGAATAAGGATATGTTCACACAACGTAAAAGTACGGCTGTTGTTGTCATCGGCAACAACGGCCGTACTTTGTACGCCTCATCTTTGGGATCGCGGCCAGAGCGTATACACATCGTATACACATCGTATACAGTCTGGCCAGGATCCCAAGCGGCGCCGCAAAGCACTGATATGTCAGTTTTCTGCTGCAGAAAGCTCTGTCAGTTCACACAATGAAGTGAGCGGCTCCGGCCGCATGCTCCATTGTGTGATGTGAGGAGTTCTGATGCAGGCGCGCGCTGATGCGCCCGCATCAGAACACTACGGTCGGAAATACCATCCGGCCGGTACTTCAGGACCGGCCAGGAAGATCTCTGCAGAGCCGCTCTCTTATTCCATGTGAACGTGGCCTCAGTTACATAGGCAGCAAATGGCCTCTGTAAGATGATCTATTGTTATGCATGTGTTAATAGAAAGAGGTTAAAGGGGTATTCCACTGAAACATAACTTTTCATATGTATTTGCCCATGATGAGTCTAACAAATCCTTCAATACTTGTTATTATCTATTAAGTCTCCTTCCCCCAGTTCTCAGCTGTTACTTTCTGCTGAAAACACAAAAATCTGTGTTTCAGCTTTTCTCTCTGTCTCCCCTTCCCTTCTGAGACCGCTTATGTAAACAAGTCCTTCGCTGGCTTTATCTGCAACATTGTAGCTTCTTTGTAATGCTGGGATGGTTATTCTGAGGTCAAGTGGCTGTTAAACTCACTGTCATTAATCCTCTAAGCATTACAAAAAAGCTACAAAGTTGCAGATAAAGCAAGTCAGGGACTTGTTTACATCAGTCGTCTTAGAAGGGAGGGGGAGACAGAGAGAAAAGCTCAAACACAGATTTATGTGTTTTCAGCAGAAATCAGCAGCTGAGACCTGGGGGAAGGAGACTGAATAGATAATAACAAGTATGGAAGGGATTGTTACTCTCACCATGGACAGCAACATATTAAAAGTTATGTTTGCATAGAATACCCCTCTAAAACAAACCTCATGTAAGGTGGTTAGCCGATGTCAGGTAAGGATGGGAAGGGGTTAAATTCCTTCCAGATTCCTTTAGGGTATATTCACACGAACGGTCTCGCTGCGAGTCCGGCAGGTCCTGGCAGTTCCCACAAACTATATACTCGCTGCGGTCTGAACGACTGCAGCGAGTATGTAATTCTGCCGCCCTTAACCCCTTCTGCTCCCGGCCGGCTCCCCCGCTTTAAGCATACATTACCTCTCCTCGCTGCACGGGTCCGGCGTCCTGCTCTCCCGTCCGGCCAATCAGTGTGTTGCCCAGCCGCAGCCACTGATTGGCCGGACGAGAGAGCAGGACGCCGGACCCATGCAGCAAAGAGAGGTAATGTATGCTTACAGCGGGGGAGCCGGGCGGGAGCAGAAGGGGTTAAGGGCGGCAGAATTACATATTCGCTGCAGTCGTTCAGACCGCAGCGAGTATATAGTTTGTGGGAACTGCCAGGACCTGTCGGACTCGCAGCGAGAACCGTGTGAATATACCCTAAAGGGTATCTATTGTTAATTTCTTAGGTTATAGCTGATACCCTGAGAAATCTGTAGAGATAGAAAGAGGAGAAGGAAAAGCAGGATGAGAAGGAGGAAGTTTCTGCTGCTTCTAGGGTTATATTTCCATCCAGTGCTGCATTCAGATTACACTGGTCAGTACTGATATATAATATCCTCCATGCTGCTTCTAGTAAATTATATTATATCTTCCACCAGTGCTGCAGTCAAATCTTACATTACTCACTACTTCTCTACAATGTCCTCCATGCTGCGGCTTCTAGTCAGCTTACACCGCCCAGTACTGCTTTACAATGCCCTCCATGCTGCTTCTAGTGTAATATTCCCATTCGATGCTGCTGCTGCTTCCAGAAAGTGTTAGATCTCCCATAAGTGCTGCATTCACATGTTACACTGCTCAGTATTGCTCTTCAATGTCTTCCATGCTGGTGCTTCTTCTAGTCAGTGTTAAATCTCCCACAAGTGCTGCATTTACAGTTTACCCTGATCAGTAATGCTCTACAATGTCACCCATGCCGTTTCTGCTGTTTAAAAGAAAGGAAAGATATGCAGGATATTTTTGTCTCTATCCAGTGCTGCAGTCACAGCTTACACTGCTACAATGTCCTCCATGCTGCTTTTGCTCCTAGTAAGTCTGATATTTCCTGCTATTGCTGCTTTCACATCTTACACTGCTTGGTACTGCTCTACAATGTCTTCCATGCTGCTGATGATTTTAGTAAGTGTTACATCTGCAGTTCTGCATTCACAGCTTATACTGGTCAATACTGCTCTGCAATGTCATCTATGCTGTTTCTGCTGTTTGAAAGAAAGGAAAGATAATCAGGATCTTTTCTTCTCTATGTGTGCTGGCAACATCATGGCAATCTGTGTGGAGTTTAGGAAGAGTCAACAATTACTAAAGGAGCCTATGATGTGGTTCCAACAGCCCTGATTTTCGTTAGACAAAAAGGGTAGTGGTGGTAATGGTGGTGGTGGTGGTGGGGTCTGCATTCCCAATGTGGTCACTGCTGGTTTGGGGGCATTCCTGGATTGTAGCTTAAAGGAGTCCGGCCAGGTGTAAAAAATGTCAAACTCCAGGCAGGGGGTAACATAACAAACCGTCCAGACTCACCTCTCCCCGTGCCTCTACAGCACTTGATCGCCACTCTGGGACCCGCGCCAGGCTCCGGGATCTCCTGCGCTTACGGCGTCATGACCCGCTTGATGGACTAGCCGCTCAGCCAGTCAGTGGCTAGGGTGGGATGACGCTCCCATCACTGATCGGCTGAGCAGGCTGTCCGTCAGGCTGTCCCTCATCACAACTCGGGGGAAAATGCCTTCTGGCGGGGGTGGCGGGGCCGGTCAGATGCAGAATCATGGGCACAGGCAGAGGTAAGCAATGCTTCATTGCTATGTTCTCCCCTGCCGCCTGTCAAATATTCAAAATGCCCGGACTTCTCCTTTAAATATCCCACTTTTTGTAATTATAATGTCAGCAAGTACAAAACTTTATGGAATAACACTCCCCTATAGTAACGCTTCTGTAATATGGCATCTGAAGGGATCAGGCCATTCTATTTTGTTGGACTTCATATGAGTCGGACATGTTAAAACCTTTGTCTACTTTTATATGAGATTATAGGCATACAGAGGAGTGGCCCCATAGATGGTGTATAGTGCTGCTCCGTACAACTTAGGGCTGGGTTCACACTACGTATATTTCAGTCAGTATTGCAACCAAAACCAGGAGTGGATTAAAAACACAGAAAGGATCTGGTCACACAATGTTGAAATTGAGTGGATGGCCGCCATATAACAGTAAATAACGGCCATTATTTCAATATAACAGCCGTTATAAACCAGTTTTAGGGTGCGTTCACACCTACAGGATCTGCAGCAGATTTGATGCTGTGTTCAGTTATTTAAATGAAATCTGCTGCAGAAAATCAGCTGCAGATCCTGTAGGTGTGAACGCACCATTAAGATAACAGCAAATATATGCCATTATATGGCGGCCATCCACTCAATTTCAACATTGTGTGAACAGATCCTTTCTGTGTTTTCAGTCCACTCCTGGTTTTGGTTGCAATATGAGGACCACAATACTGACTGAAATATACGTAGTGTGCACCCAGCCTTATAGAGCTTGTTCAGTTTTTAGTTGTTGTGTTTTAAAGACATCAGGACGTTTTGATGTCTTGGTTCTGTCTTGATGCTAGAAATACCCACCTCAGTGACATCAGTGGGGCCTGATGCAGGGAAGCTGAGTCATTTTTTTTAACCCAGTCTGACCCCTTTAAAATCAATATATAAATGCCTGAAAACCCCTTTAATATAGCGACATACATGAGACTGTAAAGAGTTTTTATAGGGAATTCTTATTACAAACTGGGGTAAAAACAATAAAAAGTGTGTACTCCTGTCCTGATCCCCCTGCCATTGCCTGGTCCCACTGTTCAGCACTTCCTGGTGTTGGTCTCAATGTGAGAAAGTGCCTGGTCAGCCAATCACTAACTGAGGTAGGACACTGCTGTGTACCCTGATTGAGCGGCCATTTCTTTATGTTTGGAGTGCGACCAAGACGAAAAAGTGCTGAGTGATGGGACTGGGCACTAGTAGAACTGCAGCAGAGGGGGACTGGAGCAGGTGAGTTCCATTGTTTTTACCCTCTCAATACATTTTCAATAACTTTTTGGCCAACAGTAGTGTTGAGTGAACCTGTGAAAATGTTCATGTTCGCCAACGTTATCCGAACCTGAACACTCGGCCTTTGTTTCCCGGCAGATGGAAAATTTGTATGCCGCCCTAGGAAGTCCTGAAAAAGATGGATACAGCCATAGGCCACAGGCTGCATCCATGTTTTTCTAGCAGCCCTAGGACAGCATCCAACTTCTGAAACCATGGATAACATTGTCGACCTAAACCTTAATTTTCACACTTTTGATCAACACGTGCCAACAACTATCTCTCCCCACTTCCCCATGCGGTGTAGCCAAACATTCATGTGTTTCCTATGGGGACGGGTACGCTCCAGCAAGACTGCTTTGTGGCCATTTTATCCCTACCAGAACAATAGGGTCCAGTGTTGAAAGTCCATCATGCCCAACCCTTTTACTCACCGAAATCATCTGTAGGTAGAGAGTTAGGAGCCCCCTATATACTTGGCAGTGGCTTTGGCTTTCTTCAGTGTATGGGCACCTTAAAGTGAATGTACCACTAGTACGTCGCTTTGTGTTTTTTTACGTGGACAGACTGGCGCCGTTGTGGGGATGCCGGCGCTGCGGTCCCTTTTTTGAACAGCTGTCCGGTTGCCACACATGGCACCGGTCTATTCCTGAAGACCGGCATGAAGCACTGGAGGTGGGCTCGCCGGCCCCCAGTGTGACGATCTCCCCTGGCTCCATTGATTCTAATGGAGTTGTGTCAAAGAGGGGAGGTTTTTTTGAAACACTGGGGTCCGGCAGGCCCACCCCCATGCTTTATGCCAGACAGGTGCTCGGGAATAGACTGGCCACGTACCTAGTGGTAGATTTCCTTTAACTATAAAAAGAATTCTCCGGACAGCCCCTTTAATGAAAGCGTAAGATCAACAAAAACTGTACCGCAGGGACTTAGGACCGAGAAAATAACCTCACAGTCACAGCAGAGAATCATTCTAGACGTACAGGGCCAGTTAAGAAATAATAGAGCAATATTGCAATAACATCTGAACATGAATTAGGACTTTCACAGTCTCAGGATTTCATAATCTGCTCGGAACAGGAGGGTGCATTTGGTTCTTTTGATAAGTTTCCCTGCATAGCCTAAGGTGTCTAAAAAAAGACGAATGTACTTATTCTTTACTCTTCAAATCCACTTTCATTATCATAGAGCTATAATTGTCAATATGTTCTTAGAAACATGTACTCGGTGCACCTGCTGTCAATTGGAACAGAGGAACAGGTTCTGTGTGAGACTTGCATTGTATTTGTTTGTTCTCCGCATCTGAAATTCAAGGCATAATTATATCCATTGGGGGAAAACAGGAGCTTTTGCCTGGAGAAAAAAAAAAAAAAAGAAGAAGAAGAAAACTACAACACGGTTTAACTATTTCTTGCACAGTGGCGGAGTTCACCGAGTTTCTTCAAGGTGCATTAAGACGCAGGTTGAATGATTTTGGTAAATTGTATTTTTTTGAAAGGTGGGGGGGGGGATCCTATTTTTACTCTCTTTTAACAATTTGTTTATGCAACTCTTTACCAATTAGGGGAAGAACAAATAAAAACATGAATCTTTTATTCATGCGGTGTCCATATATTATGTACAAGGATAAATTAGTCCATCTTGGAACAAAATAGACAAAGAGAGAGAGAGCAAAAGAGATCTAATTAGTGTATAATGTTTTTCCCAGTACTTTGCCTTGAAGCAGAATCAAGTGAGCTTGATATGAAGGGAAGATTGGAAGGGCGCATTGAATTCACAGCAGCTCATTGGGGGTAGGGTCACAAAAGAAGGAAATAATCAAGGATTCTAAATTGCACTGGAGCACAGCTAATTACAAGCACAAATTGAGTACACTTTATCTTATTTACTGTGGTGTGCAATGCGGAGAGCACAAAGACACAAAGTTACCGATGAACTAGAAACAGACAGCCGCCTCCGACCATGGAGGGAACATATATTCTGGGCCAAAAGGAAAATTTATTTTTTTTGTTTAATATTTATTAGTGATGAGCGAATAGTATTCGATGGAATAGCTATTCGATGGAATAGTACGCTATTCGAGCTATTAGTTTTTCTTCGAATATTCGAACGAATACGCAGTAAAAATTCGATTCGCCCTCCCACCCCCCTGGCACTTTTTTCCAGCCAATAAACATGCAGGAGGGAGGGACAGCCACTAGGAATAGGCAAAACCTCTAATTTTGATTGGCTGGCTAAACCATGTGACCTCCTGAGTATAAGAATAGGGGATTTCAGATTTGTGTCACTTGCTGGTTGGAGCTAGAGAGGGACAGACTGTATACCAGGGAGAGAAAGCTCTTAGGTGAAGTTAGGTAGGGACCCTCAAAAGCCCTTTTTAGGGCTAAAAGTATAGAAAGCTGAGATTTAGAAGCAGTTGATTGAGATTGAGACAGGCAGTGTGTTCAGGGTCCTATTAGACTAAGCGATTTTTAACGTTTACCGATAAACGATTGCAAACAAGATTGTTTAACGTTAACCTGAAATCGTTCACCATATGACACAGAACTATAGTCGTTAGTTCTGATCATTATTGCGATCGTTACTATGATCGTCTACTCCTTCTGATCCCAGAAAAACTGAACAATGTGCAATTACACTGGACGATTAGTGAACAAATGCGGAACCTGAGCGAACGAATGTGAAACTACAGCGAACGATTAGTGAACAATAATTAGCAAACGATAATCATCCTGTGTAATAGGGCCCTTGGGTAGGAAGGGACCCCCAAAAGTTAGATGTAGCCAGGCATGCTTCAAGGCATTTTTCTCCCATAGACTATAATGGGATTCGATATTCAAATAAACGAATATTGGAGGCTATTCGAATCGAATTTTGAATTTTTTAATATTTCACTATTCGCTCATCTCTAATATTTATAACATTCTGTTATCTTGACAAATTTATATTTCCCATATGCATCCGGAATATTAGTATTAACTAATGTATCTTCAAATAATCGCTAAGACAAGTCGGGATCAGAGATGAGTAACTGGAGCCGGCTGGAGTTTGATCGTGCTGCATTTGATTAGCGGTGGCTGAAGAAGATAGATGCCGCCCTAGGGAGTCTTGGTGGATAAAGTCTATGGACTCCATATCGTGACATCCAACTTCTTCAGCCGCCACTAATCAAATGTAAAATGACTGGATTCGAGCATGCTACAGTTGTGCTCATCTGGTAGTGATGTGTCTTAAAGGAAAAGTCCGGGCTTGGATTTTTCCCCCCAAAAGAGCCGGGGAGAAGGTGGCTGAATATATCAACATGCACCTAGCTTGTCGGCTCCAGCACTGGGGTCCACTGCCCTCTGCTTTGGTTCCCGATCCCCGGTCACTTCCTTGTCTGAGCCAGGACCTGGGTCGGGATGCGTCAGGTGGGACCCCGCTACGGCTGCTGACTGCCTAAGTGGGCCTGATACATCACGACCCAGGTCCCCGCTCTGACCAGGAAGCGGTCGGGGGACCAGGAACCAGAGGATAGTGGACCCCAGCGATGGAGGTAAGTGCATGTTGTTATATCCAGCCACATCCTCCCCGACTCTTTTGAAAAAAAAAGTCAGAGCCCAGACTTCTCCATTAAGGGCCTTTAACTTGGGCAGATTATCATCCAGGAGTGTTGCTAGAAATGCTCCTGGGGCCAATAATCGGCCTGTGTAAAAGTGACAATGATCAGCTGAGGAGAAGGCAAAAGCCTGATCCTTGGCTGATCGTGTCTTTTGAGCAGGCTTTAAAATGTATCATTATCAACCGCAAATCTTCCTGTGTAAATAGGTATACCGATAAGGGGAAACTGACAGCAGAGATTTGTATATATGTGTGCTGTCAGTTTCCAGGTCACAAGCAGCAGTGTATACTTACCATCGGTGCTGCTTGTGATCTGGCGTCCCGCTCTCCGGTCCTCTGGCCGTTGCTGTAAAATGATTGACATCCGGATGAGGTGGAGAGCTGGATACCGGATCACAAGCAGCGAGGATGGTAAGTATGCTTTGCTTGTGATCTGGATACTGACACTACGGATATATACATATCCTATATCCATTATATGCTATATACATATCTGTGATGTTTCCAGGGCTGCACAAACAATACATGGATCACTTGTGCAGCCCAGCCGCTCGTTTTGATGTGCCTGGTAAAGGCCCCACAAACAAGCGCCAATCTCACTGATCAGTGAATGTTTACAGACAACAAATCGCGTAATGTAAAAGGGCCTTAAAGGGAACCAATCACGCCGAAATTGCCCCCATTGATAAGGAAGCGTGCTGGTACATCAACCAGCACGCTTCCCAAACATCCCCCTGTCCCCTCCGTCCCCTCTTTTGTTAGCCCGTAATCTTACTTTTGTGATGTCCCGCGCCGTATGCTAATCAGCCCCAAGTAGTCAAGGTGGGCTGAACTAGTCAAGGTGGGCTGTACTAGTCACGGTCCTGGGCGCTGTAATCACGCCCAGAGGGGCGTGATTCAAAGACCTTCGCTCCGCCGATGTCATGTCTGGCCCGCGCTCACGTCGTCGGCGCGCCGCGTCTTTCGCATGCGCAGTACGGCGGGAGAAGACACTGACGTACTGCGTGTGCGCGGCGTGCTGAAGACGTCGTCGGCGCTTGCGTTCCAATGCCAACGTCTTCCGCACGCCGCGCGCGCAGTACGTCAGCGTCTTCTCCCGCCGTACTGCGCATGCGAAAGACGCGGCGCGCCGACGACGTGAGCGCGGGCCAGAGATGACGTCGGCGGAGTGAAGGTCTTTGAACCACGCCCCTCTGGGCGTGATTACAGCGCCAGGGACCGTGACTAGTTCAGCCCACCTTGACTACTTGGGGCTGGTTAGCATACGGCACGGGACATCACAAAAGTAAGATTACGGGCTAACAAAAGAGGGGACGGAGGGGACAGGGGGATGTTTGGGAAGCGTGCTGGCCGATGTACCAGCACGCTTCCTTATCAATGGGGGCAATTTCGGCGTGATTGGTTCCCTTTAAGGCTCAGACTGTATAATAGCTTATGTGTACAGAAGAGCCTGTATGGAGGCACACAGATTCCATACTGGTCCACACAGATTCCATACTGGTCCACATCATTAAACCAGTGCGAGCTCTGCGATCGGCACTCATCTACAGAACTCTCACAAGGCTCGATCAGTCTTGTAAACAACAACTTTATTAAAAGTAAAATGAAAAGGTTACGGATTGTGGAACACGAGGTTGCATTAAAGAGGTACACCAACATCACATAAAAAATGTACTGCAGAAGCATATAGCATTGCTTACCTGTCTGGTTAAAGCATCTTCTCTATTTACTCCCTGTCTCCTTTTTCTGTGGCATTATTCAGCACAGGGCAGCATACTGTAATCACACCTTAATCTCCCTAAATGTCATAATAAAAATACATATGCAGTGGCATAGCTAACATGGAGGCAGACCACGCAACCGCTATGGGGCCCCCTCTCCAAAACACTTGGCCTGCCTCCATGGCAATAGCTTCAGGCAGCCCTTTTGGCACTGACAGCTCCCACCTGGACTGAGACAGTGTCCCAGTGGGGCCCACAGCTGCTGGCACTATTCTCCGCCGACAATCCCCATCTCCCCCTCCCCGATGCACATACTTACATGACTTGATTCAGTTCCACAGTGTTTCGTTCTCCAAGCTCCCTGGTGCAGAAATGATGTCACTGGTGCATTAGGGATCTGGGAGAACGGAACATATGGGGGGGGGGGGCGCATGCAGGATTCATGGGGACCCATAGAGTTTTTTGCCATAGGGCCCTATGGATCCTAGCTACGCACCTGTGTGTATATATATATATATATATATATATATATATATATATATATATATATATATATACCTTTGTATATGACAGGGAGATGGTCATGTAGGCGGAAGGGGCTGATCAGGAGTATAAGGTCACTCAGGGGGGGGGGGGTTAGAGCTCAGAGTCAAGATGCAGCCACACCTCCTGTGACATCAGAGTATGAGGCCTTGCCCTAGGAGAGAGGGAGGAGCTGGGGAGCTGGAGACAATACACATCGTGTAGTTCATCTATTTTCCACTTCCTGTCAGTGGCTAAAGTCAATAGTATTAGTTAAAACACTATTTTGTAAGTTTTATGTCTTGGGGTGAGTTTTATTGAAGTACATTTCTCTGATATCGAAGTACCCCTTTAATGCAATTACCCGTTATGGCGCTAAGGTGGTAAAAGGCGATGTATGATAAAATTTATTAAAATATAAGTGAATCAAGACAGAGCGTCCTGAAAGTCGGTAACTTGAAGGTCATCATCGTCACTTTTATTGCTATAATATTATTTTAAATTGAATCGGAAATATTAAATCCCTTTGATTAATTTTTTTAATTCGTTACGTTTCGCCATGCAGCGATTTTTTTCTTTTTCTTTTTCCACTGATAAGTTTGTAACTCTGCGTTGACGTTCTGTACGGAGGAGCTAAGTATAGACGTTATTACGCTATTGCTTAAAGTGGCAGCAAAAACCTAATAAGCTGTCACTTTTGGTGAAATCCTAGCCATCTTGTTATCATTGACGACAACGTTCTGTTCACAGACTGCCTGCGCAATAATCATTTCTTTTCCACCTAAATCCCCATCTGTCAGCCGCTCTCTAATTTGGTATTATGTTAATGTATCTGTAATCTATTTACATTCTTCCCATGTGTTTATTTTAATATGCGACTTGACATTGTCTTCAGAAATTGAGAGCTCAAGGTAGATGTCTCATCAGTGTCATTTAGGCTGATTTTATCCCGTCAGGTCCGGACGTTCCTCTCTCTTCTCTTTCGTTATTTGACGCAGTAATTAGCGGCGATGGGCGACGGATGCAATTGACAAACTCGGGTTCTGTGTGTGATGAAGACATCGGGAATTTATCATTTATTATTATTTGTGTGCGATATTGTCCGAGAATTTGCGTAGATCTGTAGACTGGCAATGCGTCTATTGGGTCTTATCCACCCAATGAGGCATTGAAAAGCATTGTATATGCTATTAGTGGGCTTAAATACATGGCTATTGTCCCTCCTGCTGTGCACGTCTTGACTTTTGACCTTTGCTTTTGTGCTTCCAAGGTTCCTAGGAGCTCGGGCTTTGTAGACGGAAATGCATTGTAATGAGAAGGTTCAGAGGACAATGGTGGAGCGGCTCTCACCATCGGTTACTTGTATTAGAGGATTCTAAAGAGCATCTTAGAATGCACAGTGTGGGGCGACATGTAGGGGGGCTCAGATCTGGTTGCTTGGTTCAAGAGAGTTCACTAACATCCCACTGATCTCACCTTGACCAGGTGTATAGGAACAGGAGAAGCGGCCGATTACAGGATTACAGCGGCCGATGGTGAGGAGCAAGCGAGTGCCAACCGGTCAGATCAGCGCTCCTCGTTCTCCACTTGCTGCCGGCGTTATTACAATTGCCGACATTTGGTGGCAAACTGCAGGAGGGGCTCGCCAGACGATCTTCAGATCCCATAGGAGATACCAGCGGTCTGCTTCCACCACTCCTATTACACGGAGCGACGGACCGCAGACCATGGTTTTCATTTAAAAATCTTTCAAAAATGTCTTTTTGTAAAAAGACAAGGATCAGCTGATATTGTTTATGTCGGCTGATCGTTGCCTTATTACAGGAGCTGTTACACCAAGCGATTATTGCCCGTAACGGACGATAGTCAGCTGAATACAGCCGATAATCGCTTGGTGCAATAGGGCCTTAAGGCTTCTATTAGTCAGGTTGATGGCAGCCGGATCAATAATGTAAGCGAGCGCCCATCTGCTACATGATGATTTAGCGATGATGATTTAGTACATCATTAGCGATGTCCATGCAGACCTAGCTCTAAACTGTTTTATATCACTTCTCCGCGCTCCCAGTCTTCTCCTGCCCTCTGCTCTCTTCCCGGTACCATGGCTGTAGCTTCAGAGCGGTCTGTCTGTGCTGACAGGCCACTTAACCAATCACCGGCCAGGACTAGAGATGAGCGAACCTTTCGGACTTTTGGTCCGAAAGCAGTTTGCTCGATCGTGATGCCTGCGATCCCGGGTGCATAGTGGCGATCCCGGGAATATGTGGCCAGGATATTCCAAGGAATGGATCCATTCCCTGGAATATCCTGGCCGCATATTCCCAGGATCGCAAGTATGCACCAAAAGTCTGACGTTCGCGCATCTCTAGCCAGGACCACCGTGACCACTGATTGGCTGACCGTCGGCTCAGAGATTGGTCTGAAGCTACAGCTACAACCAGGAAGAGAGCAGAGGGCAGGAGAAGACCGGGAGCGTGGAGAGGTGATGGTTTATTCAAGCGTTAGCCATCAGCCACACATCTCTATTACACATAGCTATGCGCGGTCGACGGCCAATGATTTTGGTGTTGGACCTAAAGACACGATCAGCCAATGATAGTTGTCTCTATTACTTGGAGACTGTGAGTATTGCAACATGACAAGGGTTTACCAAAGCTCCATGGACCCTTCCCAGTCTGACACAGTGCTCTCTGCTGCCACCTCTGTCCATGTCAGGAACTGTCCAGAGTAGGAGAGGTTTTCTATGGGGATTTGCTGCTGCTCTGGACAGTTCCTGTTATAGACAGAGGTGGCAGCAGAGAGCACTGTGTCAGACAGGAGAGAATACACCACTTCCTGCAGGACATACATCAGCTGATAAGTACTGGAAGACTAAAAGTAAATTACAAATTTCTGGCACTTTCTGGCACAGTTGATTTTAAAGATTATTTTGCTGAATTACCCTTTGAAGTAATGCAGCCCAGATTTTTGCAGAACCGCTCTGGTGGTGGAGTCCCTGGTAGGTTTTATGCAGCATCACATCCTCCTTTCAGGTTGTGCCTCAGTCACCATCTTAGTCTCGTCTTTGGGGCCAATCCCTCAGCCATTAGGATGTAGACGCCAACATATTATTGGTGTAATAAAATCCAGAATGCGTCTCATTCCGCAGCAGCAGGTGGGGAGATTTACATTGGAAATGTATAAGCATTTATGTATTTCATTTTCGGAATCGTGCGTTTCTATAGTTGGTATCACGTAAATGCAAAAAAAGCCTCATTGCAAATTATTGATCATGTAAATTGTTGCATGCAAATGTTCGCCGCTTCATTTGGAAATTACAATTTGCATGTCAGATGAGGAAGGGAAGTCACATTTCTATGACAGGGAATGTGAGATGGGGGTGAGGGATCCTGTGACCACTAACTATATATCAGATAGGAGGGGAATCATCTGAGGACACGCTGTACCGGAACCTTCCCAGCCATAGCATTGGTGGAATCACCTTATTCTGTCGCTCACTTCTTCTGGGTCAGTCCCATAGTAAAGGAAAGGACTGTAGCCCAACAACATGGCCATGAAGAGCAGCTATCGAGACCAATGTATCCGGCTCCAAGATAGGGATTCTAGATAGTGGCAAGAATGAGAAAGACGGCAATGATACAAATAGAACCCCGTGTAGCTGCTGGGCGCCAGGTAAGGGGTCACTACATAGGACAGAATGAGAGCCGTGCAATGAAGAGGAGGATACAAGAGAGGAAGAGAAACACACAAAGACCCCAAGTTATCTAGAAGCAGAAGTGACCAGGGCAATGGGTGGTATTATCCTGATCTTCAACACTCCACACTCCACTCTGATCTTCTGCACTGTACTTTCTACCTGCATCTTTAGCACTCTACACTCTACAGTAATATGCAGCACTCTACAGTAATATGCAGCACTCTACAGTAATATGCAGCACTCTACACTCTACAGTAATATGCAGCACTCTACAGTAATATGCAGCACTCTACCGTAATATGCAGCACTCTACACTCTACCGTAATATGCAGCACTCTACAGTAATATGCAGCACTCTACACTCTACAGTAATATGCAGCACTCTACCGTAATATGCAGCACTCTACACTCTACAGTAATATGCAGCACTCTACACTCTACAGTAATATGCAGCACTCTACCGTAATATGCAGCACTCTACACTCTACAGTAATATGTAGCACTCTACACTCTACAGTAATATGCAGCACTCTACAGTAATATGCAGCACGCTACAGTAATATGCAGAACTCTACACTCTACAGTAATATGCAGCACTCTACACTCTACCGTAATATGCAGCACTCTACACTCAACCGTAATATGTAGCACTCTACACTCCACCATAATATGCAGCACTCTACAGTAATATGCAGCACTCTACACTCCACCATAATATGCAGCACTCTACAGTAATATGCAGCACTCTACACTCTACCGTAATATGCAACACTCTACAGTAATATGCAGCACTCTACACTCTACAGTAATATGCAGCACTCTACCGTAATATGCAGCACTCTACACTCAACCGTAATATGTAGCACTCTACACTCTACAGTAATATGCAGCACTCTACACTCTACAGTAATATGCAGCACTCTACAGTAATATGCAGCACTCTACACTCTACAGTAATATGCAGCACGCTACAGTAATATGCAGCACTCTACACTCTACAGTAATATGCAGCACTCTACAGTAATATGTAGCACTCTACACTCTACCGTAATATGCAGCACTCTACACTCTACCTTAATATGCAGCACTCTGCACTCTACAGTAATATGTAGCACTCTACACTCTACAGTAATATGCAGCACTCTACACTCTACAGTAATATGTAGCACTCTACACTCCACCATAATATGCAGCACTCTACAGTAATATGCAGCACTCTACAGTAATGTGCAACACTCTACAGTAATATGCAGCACTCTACACTCTACAGTAATATGCAGCACTCTACACTCTACAGTAATATGCAGCACTCTGCAGTAATATGCAGCACTCTACCGTAATAGGCAACACTCTACATTAATTCAAAATGCTGCACTCTGCCCTTATCTTTAGCATTAATATTCAGCATTCTACATCCTCTCTTGATCTTTGGTGTTGTAGTGTCCCAGCACAGGTGTTTCACTAAGTTTTATACACCTGGGTAAAGTAGCTCTCTCAGGTTCACACAGAAGGGGATGAAAGAGATTGTATTGTGTGTTTTCCCCACTAGGGGTCACTGTTGTATTTATTATATGTACTATGCCATGCATTAATTAAGGTCTCATTGGTTAATTGTTTTATGTCACCTGCCATGTTTCTTTTCCCTCACTTACCCTCCTATTCTGCTTTTTCTTACTTCTCCACACACAGCCCCTCCAATCACAAACTATCTACATTGCCTCTTCTTGGTGGGAGGGCTTTTTTGTATCAGTAGAAGTAAAGAAACACAGAGAGCACAGTTCCTGCTGCAGTGAAGCCAGGGTCTGGCTTAGGCCAGGACCCTTGTCAGGGACCAAGAGACTTTTTATTTTATGTTGGAGATTACCACTAGCATGCAGTACTAAAGACACCTTAGGAGGGAGTGACATTCTTGGAGGAAAACCTTGTCCACGTCAGGGACACTTTCTACAAGACACAGGGCAGTAACCACAGCTAGGTACTGACCCCTTTAGGACAAATAGCATTGAGAAAACTGACGTAACACATGGCTCTTCTGGAAAGTCTCTAAAAGTCTGCTTAACCCAGCGCAGGGACCTGGGACCTTGTACTACCCAAGCAGGACGGGTAACCTGACTCTATATGGCAAAAGGCCAAATATCTCCACAGAGGGAGCATGAAGGACAGTTTGGATATAAGTATAGCATTCATGTTGTTTTCACAAGACAACTTTCTAATTATGGTAGAGATCAAGAAAGTTTGGTTATATTGACAATACATGGGTTGAAGCTTCCATGTAATTCTATGGAGCTTGGTCTAAGGGTTGTTGACAGGAGCTATGGAGAGGGAGCAGGGAGCTCTGTCACCTATAGTTATATACAACAAGAAGGCTTGGAGCTCGGACACATATTCTGGCACCACATGCTTATTAGAAAAACGACTATGGAGCGCAGTGCTGAGGAATTGTCATGTTTCACTAATCACTGGAGGTTCACTTTAACTTTGACCCTATATGCCATGACTTTATGGAATGGGAATACCCCTTTAAGATTAAAGCTAAATCTGTTGTTGTGCCCAACGTGCAATGGTTAAAACATAAGACAAATGGGAAATTCCATGTTAAATTGAAATGTCAACTTATGACCCGGTTTGTCTGGTTGTGTCGCAGTTATTAGAAAATAGATTGCAATGTTGATTGAGCAGAGACCGTGCACCTGAACTATTCAGTGTACGACTCCGCCAAACGCTCCATGTGCAATATAGAAAATAACAATAAGCCTTAATAACTGAGCCCCAAGAACGGGAAATCTCTCCCAGCACCGGGCTTCTCCGCGGCTTCTGAGCCGAGCCGGACGCTTTATTATTAGGCTCCATTTATTGTCAGTGCAGATTTCCCATTATTTCCATTCTTAGGATATTTCCCACTGAAAAGACAAAGAGCTGACGCTTTAAGTGTGTTTCCTCTGGTTTACATTACAAGATGGGAGAAAAATATCCTGACTTATAATTTGGGCAAAGGAGCGTGTAGTTTAGGGTTGGGACATTCTGCAAATACATCATAGTCCGTCTTATACATCAGGTAAACTTAGACTAGACAGGGTAAGCATGTCCCAAAGTAATCACTTAGGGGAGTGGGGTAAGGCACTGCCAGACACCTACTGAGTGTTCCTGCATACCCTTCTGTCCTCCACCGACACCTACTGCTTGTTCCTCCATAGCCCTCTGTCCTTCCCCGACACCTACTGTATGTTCCTCCATAGCCCTCTGTCCTCCCCCAACACCTACTGTATGTTCCTCCATAGCCTTCTGTCCTCCCCCGACACCTACTGTATGTTCCTCCATAGCCTTCTGTCCTTCCCCGACACCTACTGTATGTTCCTCCATAGCCCTCTGTCCTTCCCCGACACCTACTGCTTGTTCCTCCATAGCCCTCTGTCCTCCCCCGACACCTACTGCTTGTTCCTCCATAGCCCTCTGTCCTCCCCCGACACCTACTGCTTGTTCCTCCATAGCCCTCTGTCCTCCACCGACACCTACTGCTTGTTCCTCCATAGCCCTCTGTCCTCCCCCGACACCTACTGCTTGTTCCTCCATAGCCCTCTGTCCTCCACCGACACCTACTGCTTGTTCCTCCATAGCCCTCTGTCCTCCCCCGACACCTACTGTATGTTCCTCCATAGCCTTCTGTCCTCCCCCGACACCTACTGCTTGTTCCTCCATACCCTTCTGTCCTCCCCCGACACCTACTGTATGTTCCTCCATAGCCCTCTGTCCTCCCCCGACACCTACTGTATGTTCCTCCATAGCCTTCTGTCCTCCCCCCGACACCTGCTGTATGTTCCTCCATAGCCTTCTGTCCTCCCCCGACACCTACTGTATGTTCCTCCATAGCCTTCTGTCCTCCCCCGACACCTACTGCTTGTTCCTCCATAGCCTTCTGTCCTCTCCAGATACCCCTGTTGCCCACATATAGAAATGAGTAAACTTGCCAATGGTTCGGGTTCACACAAACCTGAAAGATTTGCATTTGCTTCCTGCTACTTGGAGAAGGTGGATGCAACCCGAGGAGGACGATTTAAACGCCAATTGTTTGGGTTTGTGTGAACCTGAATCTTTGGCAAGTACGCTAATCTCGACCTCCATGCTGTTCTGTACCCTCCAGGCACATATTAACTACCTTACACTCCTCTGTCTCCTCTAGACACCTGCGTCTAATTCACACTGTCCTGTACCATTCAGACTCCTCTAGTCCTTCCGAACCCTCCATCCCCTCCGGATTCCTCTTCCTCCAACCCCCCCCTTCAGACACTTTGGTCTCCCTCCAGACTTCTCTGTCCCCTCTACAGGTCTTTGCCCTCCAGTATCTTCCTCCAGACTTCTCTGTCCATACGTTAGAATCCTCTGTGCCCCTCTGACCCCATCTGCTTCTAGATACTCCCCCCCCCCCCATAGAGACTTTTGTCTCCCCAGACACTGCTTATTAAAGGGGCTCTCTGGTGGGATAAAACTTAAAATGTGGCAGACTTAGTTAAAAAAAAAAAATAGTGTTAACCTCGCAGTCCCTCTTTCTATTTCATTGCCCCCATATTGACACAAGGTAATGCCCATGGGGTGTAGATTTACATATTTGTTGTGTCACATTTCTCACTCCAACACAGATCTGGTGCAGGAATTGTCAGCCTTAAAGGGATTTTCCATTAATAGAAAAAAAAAACAGCTAATTTTTTTGCAAAAACAGCGCCTCCCCTGTCCTCAGGTTGTGTTTGGTATAAGACTTCAGCTGCATTTACTTTAATGGAACTCAGCTGCAATAACGCACACAATCTCAGAACAAGACTGGCGGTGTTTTTGAAAGAAACCCCTTTAAGATATCTCCCCCATTGATTTCCCTTTGAATGTCACCCCAGTCTTTTTGTTATTTTTATGACTTTCTCAGCTTTTTCTTAAATTTTTTTTTTTATTCTACTGTAAGAAAACTGAACTCCAAACTATATTACATGAATTAATAATGACGGCCGAAACTGATGGGAGGCTGAAATGTTATCTGTTAAAAGTGTAATAAAGGAGGCTTATTTATTGAGATGTGAATGCATTAGAACGCATTTTATAGATACATATTGATATTTTTGTCACATTTGTCAAGGTCAAACAGTGACCATCAAAACCACTGTCAGAATTAAGTGAGAATAGAGTCAAGCGCTGACAGTGGCGGTTTTAAGCATGTCATTCCCCGTAACCGGATGCCCCATTGCGTATTCCTGTGTTTATTACCATAATGAGAGATCTGATAATCACGGGCTCCGCGTCTTTACCTGATACGGCCGCGTGACCCATCCAAGACTATAAAGTAACAAGGGGGGGGGGGAAACATTAAATTTAGGATCAGAAAGTAACATTGACTTGAGTTGATTTCTCGGGAACTTAATGGATCTGGTGTAATAATGTAATCGGAAAAGTGATGAATAAATTATGATGGTGCGTTCACTGACACCGTAGGATGATTTAACCTTCACGTGTTAATAACCGGAACACTTTAATCTTATGTGAAAAGCTGAAGGTGCGTGTAACCGGGTGACGGGTCAACTGAGTGTTGGATTGGTGATAAATGATTGGGGCTGGTGTGGACCTGGTACATACTGCCAGAAATGACTAAGTTAGAAGTACCCTGTTTCCCCAAAAAATAAGACCTAGAAGAGGTTTTGCTAAATATAAGGCCTCCCCCGAAAGTAAGACCGAGAAAAAATTTTGTTTGGGCACATGGCTGCCGAACAGAACAACATGGCATGCAGTTGTTATTCTTTCTAGCCCCCCACCGTTGTCCCCTACCTTCACTGTTCGTTGCAGAGAAACTGCATGGAGGACATGAAGACCATCACCTGCTGCCAACCTTGATGTTCCCTTCCACGGCCGTCACTTGTAGATGTGTCGGCAAGGCGTGAAGAGGCCTTTCGCCTGCACCATCCCCATTGTCCCCCGCACACAGTCTGCCGCTCTCCCATCGCCTGGCTGTGTGTGTGGGGGGAACGGGAGAGATGACTGTGTATGGGGGATCAAGAGAGATGGCTGTGTATGAGGGGATCGGGAGAGATGGCTGTGTATGGGGGAGGATCAGGAGAGATGGCTGTGTATGGGGGGATCGGAAGAGATGGCTGTGTATGGGGGATCGGGAGAGATGGCTGTGTATGGGGGAGGATCGGGAGGGATGGCTGTGTATGGGGGAGGATCGGGAGAGATGGCTGTGTATGAGGGGATCCGGAGAGATGGCTGTGTATGGGGGAGAATCAGGAGAGATGGCTGTGTATGGGGGAGGATCGGGGGAGATGGCTGTGTATGGTGGAGGATCGGGAGAGATGGCTGTGTATGGGGGAGGATCGGGAGAGATGGCTGTGTATGGGGGAGGATCGGGAGAGATGGCTGCGTAAAGGGGGAATGAGGAGAGATTGCTGTGTACGGGGGGGGGGGGGGTCGGTAAAGATGGCTGTGTATGGGGGGGATCGGGGAGATGGCTGTGTATGGGGGGGATCGGAGAGATGGCTGTGTATGGGGGGGATCGGGGAGATGGCTGTATATGGGGGTGATCGGGAAGATGGCTGTATATGGGGGGGATCGGGAAGATGGCTGTGTTTGGGGGGGGCGGTAAATATGGCTGTTGGCTGAAGAAGGGTTTGGCTGGCAGCCATGGGCTTTCGTCCTCTATATTCTCCATCCCCTTGGCCTCCCCACCCGGCTGTAAGTTACAGCTTCTTATTTTCCTCCTTCAGGTTTGGACACAATTGTTGTTTTTCTTCCATCGCATCTGACTCGTATAATTTCTTTTACCCCATTAGTTCTGTTTGTTTCCATCGCGAGCCGGCGCCGCTGACATTTCTATCCCCACACTAGTTGCCGATTGCCGCTATATCCTTCATTACTGGCGGCTGCCAACGTCTGGCTTCCCTATATACCCTTCTCATTCATATACGGCCAATTATTCTATTTTTACTTATCATTTCCCATACATTACAGGCGTCCCGAGCTAATGAGAGCTGATGAATTCATCCCGGCCACTATAGGAAAGAACATCGGACAGACTAATGGAGAATCGGGGAGAAAGCGCAGGAATAATAAAAAGGTGGAATTATATTAGATTCATAGATCACTGAATACATCATAGATTTCGGGACTCTCATTACCTCGGCTGGGAGGAGAACGGATGAACATTTGGGATATTTACTGGAAATGGAGTTTTATGTGTATAATCCTATAGCTAAAACCCTTCCGAGCTGCCCCATTATGGCGGAACACGGGAAGAATGAGACGCTTGCCTCTTAGTCAATGAAGGGAAATGTACCAACCCGTCCTCGATTAATAGGGACATCACATTGGATAAGGAGGGAAGAAGTTTAAAGGTAATTCTAGCCCCCTCCTGTGATTGACAGGGACTAATGGGCAGGGCATAAGGGACGATCACTGATGTCAATGGGAGGAAACAGCTTGGTTGTAGCCCCGTCCACCATTCCTCTCTGATGTCACTACTTCTCTTATCCCTGTTCTCGGACATCTTGTGTGTATCATTAATATGACATCATTATATGTTCTTTTCCCATCTTGGTGCATGGTGACCTTTTATGTACATTACTTATAATATACAGTGTACAATACAGAGCAACATCGCGGTGCACATTACCCTTGTGTTGTTAGCAGTGGGCTAGGTGTTGGCGTACTGACTAGGCACTTGTCATGGTGGCCAGAAGTGGTGTGCACACCCATGAGTATACTAATACTGGGCTTTGCGAGTGTAGGTGCGGGTGCTGAGTAAACACAGAGCTCAGTACTTAACCACAATGAACAGTTTACTGATGGAAGCTTCAGTGTAAATACACAAAACAGTAGTTGGTCATAGGGTGCAAAAACATATATATATATATATATATATATATATATATATATATATATATGGTAGACAATACTTCTTTCTCCTGTTGGGCAACAAAGAGTGATTGGACTGGGTACTTGAGGCAGATCTGTGTACTTTGGCTTGCAAGTGAACTTGTGTTTGGCTAGGAGCCTACCAAGGGGCCTTGTCTATGTAGTACAGTACTCTGTCGAGGGAACATGACTTAGTACGTGTAACTTCATAGAAGAAGCTCGTACTCACGGTTTACAGATACCACCTCCTGCCAGAAGAGCTCACAGAGTGTCAGGTCTGGTAGTACAAGTCCCAGGCTTCCACTAGCTAGCCACTTAAGGTTCCCCAAGATGGACAGGGAAATATCAGCAGAGTACTTCGGCCAAAATTGCACTTTTTTTTTTTAAATTCTTTCTTTTTGAAGTCCAGAAAAGCAAGAACAGTGACAGCGATATCTGGAACACATTGATGACTTAAGGACTAAAAGTAAAATAATTTGGGTAAAATTGTCATTGTAAATATCGAGCATCTGCCAAACTAGGAAAAGTAGTGTCTGGTCTACACAGCGCACTGTGCTTGGATTTTAGATAATAAGGGGGGGGGGGGGGGAGTCTAGAGAATACAATTTACGCAAATTAGATGGAAGGTAAATGCCAAAGTACTTAAGTGTCATTGGGGCCCAGAGAAAACACAAGGGTGCCCGGAGCGCTGACACCACCCCCTCCGGCAAACCAACATTCAAAGCTTCTGACTTAATCTTAAAATTAGACAAGTACGCAAAATCTTCTAACTCCATCAAAGAAGGAAGGGAGATAGACGGGTTAGTCACCCAAAAAAGTAGATCATTGGCATACGCCGCCACTTTGTGGGTGATGTCACGCACCGGCACCCCACTGATTTCTGGATTCGCCCTAACCCTGCAAAGAAAAGGCTCTAACTTTACAATAAAAATAAGAGTGGAAAGGGGAGACCCTTGCCTAGTCCTGTTCCTGAAGGGAAATTTGTTGGCGATGAGACGATTCATCCTAACGTGGAGGGGGTATTATACAGCGCCCCTACCCAGTTCAGAAAGCTCTGAACAATTCCTATGAAGTGGAGAGTCACCACCATGAAGGACCAATTGACCCAGTCAAACGCCTTCTCAGCGTCGGTTGAAAGAAGCATCATCGGTAGATCCCAAACCCTAGCTTTGTGGACCAGGTCAATCGCCCTCATGGTGTTATCCCTCGCTTTACTCCCTGACATGAAGCCTACTTGGTCAGGATGAATCATCTCCCCCAACAGTAGGGACAGGCGTGTCGCAGGATTTTTGGAAACTAATTTTAAATCCACATTCAATAGGAATATGGGGCGTTAGTTACTGCAGAGCGAGCTATCTCTGCCCTCCTTTGGTGTTATGTGTGGAGTCCAGGGGCAACTCCCCCGAGGCAGAAGCCAAGTTAAAGGATCTGTTCAAATATTGGGACAGTTGGGAGAGAAACATCTTATAGTACATCAAGGAGAACCCATCAGGTCCTGGCACCTTCCCCAACTGAGCTAAATTGCACTTTTCTCCACTGCAGACGAACCCGAATCTTACTGGAACGTCCTGGAACACGGAGATATCTGACAACAGGTTGTGCTGAGATGTAGTGGCACACCTCTGGGACACTGCAGTATTTCCCCTGTATTTTCCATGTCCTGTATGTCCTGCAGGAAGTGGTGTATTCTCTCCAGTCTGACACAGTGCTCTCTGCTGCCACCTCTGTCCATCTCAGGAACTGTCCAGAGCAGGAGAGGTTTTCTATGGGGATTTGCTGCTGCTCTGGACAGTTCCTGACAAGGACAGAGGTGGCAGCAGAGAGCACTGTGTCAGACTGGAAAGAATACACCACTTCCTGCAGGACATACAGCATCTGATAAGTACTGGAGATTTTTTTATAGAAATAAAATACAACTCTGGCACTTTCTGACATCAGTTGATATGAAAGAAAACAATTTGGTGAACTTCCCCTTAAAGTCTGCTGTCCCCTATTAAATTTACTGCACACGCCCGACCTCCACTCGGTTCATTCTCTATGGGATTCCTGCACATTACTGAGCTGCTGTACGTTCAGACATCCCATAGACCAACAGACACCTGGACCCCGTCATTATTGGGGTCCCGGCACTCAGATCCCCACCCATCAGCTATTGTCCCTCCTAACAGTTATACGATGCTCCACATCAATAATCCTTCCATTATCCGTGCTGGATATAAGCATCGACGCCATTGATTTTCCTCGGCAGCGCATTGGTCTGATGCTTTACATGCAGTGAATGGAGCCTTTTCTATGCAGACAATGAGACCTCCTCTATCTATAGTCAATAGAAGACTTTCTTTAGTAGCATTATCTGTGAATAAGTGTGTAAGGCCCATAGGTGCGAGGTATCCAGTAACATCCCCATTGTCTTCTATGGCTGCCCCTATAATTACCCTGTCAGCGCTCCTCCGCACACTCCATTATGCAGATCTTAATCAGCGCACAATGCAGACACGACTACAGCCGCCTCTAATAGGTTTGCATATTTTATAATCTATGATATGATTCATTGCTCCCGATTCATCCTCCGCTGGTTAAAGCCGCTTCCTCCGGCCGGACAAATAATGGAAACGTACATCTTCATTATGTGTCTGTGTTAAATATAACAAAAGAAATGTTTCTATAGAGCGAAGTCTAATTGGCCGAGTGCCTCATCCCAACGCTTTGATCTTTTATGAAAGTATATGCTCCGGGCCCTAAGGATTAAATGGGAAGAGAAGAGAGCGATGTGCAGTTCCAGGTCATAGACAGTGCTAGCCAGGGAAATAAGGGAGACGCTCTTAAAGGGGTACTCCCATCTTAGAGTCAGGTCATGGTGTGGGACCCACTAGGATGGTGAGTGTTATACTGCAGGCTAGCTGGGAGCACTAGTTGTACTATCTTCAGCAGCAGGGCATCAGTATATGTATCTGGACTGCTAGAGGCAAAAATTGTTGCTGTGGGTTACTGACTGGATTTAAAGGGGTATTCCGGAGAATTTAGTTTTATCTTCAAATCATCTGGTTCAAAAAGTTGTACAGATTTGTAAATGACTTCTATTATAAAAATTCCAGTACTTATCAGCTGCTGTATGTACTGCCGGAAGTGGTGTATTATCTCTGCTCTCAGCTGCCACCTCTGTATATGTCAGGAACTGTCCAGGACCATAAATCCCCATAGAAAACATCTCCTGCTCTGAGCAGTTCCTGACATGGACAGAGGGGGCAGCAGAGAGCACTGTATCAGACTGGAGAGAATACACCACTTCCTGCAGGACATACAGCACTTGATAAGTGATGGACGATTTACAAATCTTTATAACTGACGTCAGTTGGTTTAAAAACGTTTTTTTACTTTCAGGAACATTCATTTAACGTAAATAAAAATGGCTTACTGGGGTTAATGCTCATACTTTGTTACTCAAAAACATATACAATACCTGGAGGGAAGCTGCAGTAAACTTTCAACGATGTGGCAGCCGGTCAGCACTGACTTTGATTGTAGGCCTTAGAAGAGATCCGTGCGAGGGGGGGCCTATGCGAAAGAACTTGAACTTCATCCTTACAGTGTGGATTGGAAACAAGGCAGAAACTTGCTTGTAGCAGCTCCAGGTTGGACTTTTAGGCCAGGTTCAGAGGCACTAAAGAGGCAAAAACTTTTCTTTTTTGAATCAACCTCACGCAGGAACTATAGATTTATGGAGAGGGTTACCTGGTAATCTGACTGGCCAAGCAGGAGCTGAGCTGCAAACATGAGTCTCTCGGAACAGCCAAACCGGAACTGACTGAATGTTCACACACTGTTGAGCCAGAAAAGCGCAGAGTGGTTTATGGACACTTCTTCCAGGTTAAAGGGCATTGGATTAGACACTTCCTTAGTCTTACCAGAAGTTTCTAAAAATCATTGGCTTGAGGTTTCATGTGACCAAGGCATCATTCATCCAATATAAAATATGCAAATATTAACCCATAATATGGCAGTGAGACCCCGATCAGCCAATCACTGCCTGCAGTACTGTCCTGTCTTGGTCTGTGATTGGCTGAGCTGGCTCTCACTGCCAGACGAGTCCATATTGTAGGTGGAGGTGGGATTGTTCAGCCAGGGACCGAATATGATGTAGGACGACACCAGGGGGAGCGGAAGAGTATATGTTATGTGGTTTTTGTGTTTAGATTAAAAGTTAATTCTGAGCAGAATACCCCTTTAACATTTCTATTTTTGAAAGCGTTTTTTTTTCTTTTTATTTCATAGAACGGATACATTAAACACATAGCAAAATTGTTATTTGAACTGGGTCTAATAAATAGGAAAAGAAGTGATTGAGTAGTGCAGACTCTCCACGGACCCGTCCCTGACACCAGTCCTTACCACCTAGACACCAAGCAATTGTATCCTGCACACAATACATACATCGCGTTTCAAAGTAATTTGCCGATTTACATCCCCTCCTCCCCCCGGACGTTGGTAACGTGTTGACAGCATTGTTTGATTTTCCTGCTATCAATGTCATCCTGGCAGCGGTTTTTAGCTATAGTTAACACGTGCCCTCTTCTGTTTAACAAGTCTCTGATTTGTAATAACTTTCCTTGCCAGGGGAACAGTATCAACAAGAGATTAAGGTGGAAGATCTCAAATTAGTTTCGCACACTATCTGAGAAGGCGTTTAGTGAGAGGCTACAGAATGATGAAAAGTGGAAAGGTTGAGACTCTCATTTCTTCTTATTACTGGGGATTGATGAAGTTAAAGCTGCCTAATTATGACGAAGGTTAGGAGATTAATTGACTTTAGCGAGATAGATCAGAATGACGCCTTCTCTGTACTTTACGCTACTGCCGGGCTCACTGGCGCAGTCCTGTCTCTAGGAGGGGGGGGGGAAGCATCGGCAGAGACCATGGAGCCTCATTTAAAAGTCTCAAAACAAAGGACTAGCCAAATGTCCCTCCGGGAAGGGTCCCATCATGGGGTAGTTCCTGTAGGGAAGCAACCAAAACCACCATATTAGGTGGCCCTATAAGTCAATATAATGACAACGGAAAAACCAAGGCCAGGTATCCATCTACAGACAGCTGTTTTGGGGTGTTGCCCCTCATCAGCATGAAGCAGGATTCTCGCTAGGTTGGAGCAATGGACCTAGGATTTCACTGTATTAGGTGCTTTAACTGGCGGGCAACTGTTTTCTTTGTCTGGTCTCCCTGAGATCAGTGATCTGTTTCCCGTATGACTCTACTAGGCATTACTCCTACCCAGCCAGGATCCTGCTCCACACTGATGAGCAACACCCCGAAACAGCTGTCTGTGGATGGATAACTGGCCTTGGTTTTTCCCTTGTCATTACATTGACCCGGAGGGATATCTGGCTAGTCCTGTGTTTTGAGACTCTTAAATGAGGCTCCCTAGGCTCTTTTTTGCATATTCATATATCCCAGGGGGCCATGCACCTAGGATTTCACTGTATTGAGCGCTTTAACCATTAGCTGACAGTGTTTTCTTTAGCTAATCTCCCTGAGATCAGTGATCTGTTTCCTGTATTCCTCTGTGGTAGAAGTGCAGGATGCAACATTAGGACGTAGTTCAGACTAAAGCTGAGCTGGAATGGGGAATGGACTGAGATCCAAATAGCTAGAAGACCGCTAGGAAGTGGCGGATATCCACAGGGCACAGACATGGTTGCTGACTGAAAAACAATAACTACTGAGCAAAGAGGTGAGTAGTAGGAGACTATACAGTATATACCCTTGGGAGAACATGCTAAAAGACTCCAGAGCCTGTGGGCTGAGCTATAAATATAGGTGGACAGGTGCATGCCTGACACTAGAGGGAGCCCAATCCTCCAGGAGGCCAGCTCAGAACAATAGAAGCTGCTAGAGGACAAGCAGGCTGAGAGAAAGAGAGATGATCACACAACAGTGCAACCCAGAGCATGTAGGAGGTATGGGACTGCTACAGAAGGTATACATGATTACATGATTTCAACAGAGGCTTCAGTCAAGACAGCAGTCTGGGAAAGAGCCACTCTGCTTACTTTCCCCCCTGCAACTCATCAGGACCTAAGGGGTAACCCAATGGCTGGCTCACCTTTTCTGGGGCCAGCACTGCTGGACATGTCACTCCGTGCCCACGACCAGCAACAGACGGATCTTCATAGCCATGAGTTCAGCTTATTCTTCAAAGTTTATTCTCCAAAGTTTATTCTCCAAAGTAGTAAGAGCCCCTCTAGCTAAGAACAATACTATTTCAATAGGTCCCCCATGTCCCTAGTTGCCTAAAGTCAACCAAGTCACCTTTAAAAGAAACCCTAACAACTAACTACGTTATTATTATTGCACCTTGCGTACAAAGGAACTGTGCATTTATTGTACTACACCTTTAAGAGAACATGGACATAGGGACTAGAGATGAGCGAACCTGCTGAGGTTCGGGTTCGTATAAACCTGAACTCTCGGCGTCTGCTTCCCGCTGTCGGCCCGCTCTGTGGAGAGGGTGGATACAGCCGGAGGACCACCTAGAAAACTGGGATACAGCCTATGGCTATGGCTGTATCCCAGTTTTATAGGTGGTCCTCAGGCTGTATCCACCCTCTTCACGGAGGCTGCAGACAGCGGGAATCAGATGCCGAGAGTTCAAGTTCATACGATCCCGAACCTCAGCAGGTTCGCTCATCTCTAATAGGGACGATTCCTTTAACGGACCCTGGGAGGGCTGAAGCCTGCTGACGTGTGCCACAGTGGTGCCACAAAACATACAAACAACACCTAGCATATGGGTTATTATATATATATATATATATATATATATTTTTTTTCTAATAAGTTCCACATATCATGCACGTAGGCAAAGGGGTAAGAGTAGACACTTTACAAGATTGTCCTGTAATTTCCTCCTTAGAAGACGAGTATACCTCTGATTATAGACGTTTCGGTCATTCTGACCTTTATCAGCGAGGTATATCAGTGCATGGATAGAGGATAAGTGCCGTACTGGTGGAAAAGAAGCTGATGAAGAAGATGGCAGGCGGCTTCGGCTTCTTTTCAATTCCATGCACTGATATACCTTGGTGATAGTGTTGAGAAAGAACTTGCTTGAGTATTTTTCAATGCTGGAGTGCTCAACTCCTGAAATCAATAGGCTTGTCAGAGAGGAGGGTGCCTGATTCTAATTTTTAAATATTTTGTCCCTTGAAGGGTCAGCATACCACCGGAGTTCTAATGTGGTTTGCAGAAACCATTATATATCCAGAAATTAGAACTAAAATGTAATATAACTGACTGACGTAATTGATGTGACAATTGAGAGAATACCAAGAGGGTGCAAAGCTATTTTTAAAGGAGCATTCCTCTTAAACATAACTTTTGATATGTTGCTGCCCATGGTGAGACTTAGAATTTCTTCTATACTTGTTATTATCTATTCTGTCTCCTTCCCCCAGTTCTCAGCTGTTGCTTTCTGCTGAAGACACAAAAATGTGTGTGTGAGCTTTTCTCTCTGTCTCCCCCTCCCTTCTGAGACAGCCTCTGTCAGGCTTTATCTGCAACATTGTAGCTTCTTTGTAATGCTGGGAGGGATAATAACAGTTAATCAGCAACTTGACCTAAGAATAACCCGCCCAGCATTACAAAGAAGCTACAATGTTGCAGATACAGCCGGCCAGGTAGGTTTACATCAGGTGTCTCAGAAGGGAGGGGGAGGAGGGGGAAACAGAGAGAAAAGCTCACACACCGATTTTTGTGTCTTCAGCAGAAAGCAGCAGCTGAGAACTGGGGGAAGGAGACTGAATAGATAACAAGTATGGAAGGAATTGTTAGTCTCACCATGGGCAGTAATATATAAAAAGTATGTTTGAGTAGAATACCCCTTTAAAGCAACACTAAACAAATACAAAGAACATGGAAAAAGTGTCCAAGCTTTTGGCGGGTACTGTATACAATCTCACGTCTCTGTGTTATGATACAAAGAGAAACATGAACTGTAACCCACAGCAACCAACCTGCCATCACCCTGATGAGTCAAGCGTTATTGAGGCAACATTCGTCGGTCCCTGACTAGTTACATTGGATTACACTGTCATTCTTTTTAGCCTGGTATTAAATAATCCTCAATTTCATGAGAAATCATTTGTCTCCTTGGAATAACTGAGGAAATGAGGAATAAATGTGGCCCTTGTCCGGTAAGGAAGGAGTGGATGCCCTGAATAGCCTCTCCGCATGAATGATGGATGTTACAATAATACCAAACCACTTGGGAGAAATTGCTGCAAATCTCTCGATTCACTAAATTATTGTCTTGATTTAACTATTGTAAATTTCTGCTAACTGCCCGACCCCTGCTACTAAGACTCTCATACATCCAAAATGCGTCCAGCCCTCTCTGCTGGTCCATCCGCGCTCCTCAAAAGAGCCGACGGGCAACAATGCCCAATCCTCGGAACAAGCCGACAAAGGAAATTTCACACAATGTTCTAAGTTTCCTGTTTGCTTAAAATTCCTCAATTAATAATAAACATTATGGGAAAATAATTCTTTATAATTTCTTACATAGAGTTTATTTGAAAAGCATTAAGCATCTCGGTTACGTTCACATGGGGCAGATTCGTGGCAGAAACTTTTGTAAATACATAATGTGCATGGATTTCCCCAAACCCTGTTTAGATCCAGGGGACACTCACAGGAATAGACCGCATGGGTATGCACCTTTGTTAAGAATAAGGAAGAATTGCCAAAAGGTGTTGGAGGTTGAGACATTTTTTCTATTTAAAGAGGTTAAAGGGGGGGGCGTCGGGCAGAAAAAAACAAACAACAGTCTGGCCAGGGGGTAGGGGGAACAAAATAAAGAATATATACTTACCTGGTCCCGTGCCCGCAGAGCGCTGCATCCCCTCTCCTCTGCCGGAACTCTGCTGGCATCCTCCTTCAACTTCACAACTGAATTGATGGATGCCCGTCCAGCCAGCCAGTGACGGGTGGGACACCGCTGCAGTTGAGGGAGCAATCTATCAGCCAGGTAGGTTTTTTCCCTTGGGCTGGGATGTTGCAGGAAGCCATGTGAAAATGATATTCAGCAGGGGTCCAGGAGCCTGTTCTTTATTAAGTTCTCACCACCCCTGCCTACACTGTATTTCTTGTTTTTGCACGGAGTACCCCTTTAGACCTTAGCTGAGCACTTCTCCCCTCTCGGTCTATGGTTCATTTGGGTTTCCAGCAGCCAGACTCTGACTAATCAAAACTTTTGACATAGCCCTATGACTTGTCTATCCTACTGACAGGTCCCCATAGTGCACGGGGGCGCTGAGGATGAAGATAAGTTTATTTTCTTTTCCTGTACTTTGTAGCGTAATCCATATGCTAATGAGGCTATTTGGTGCACTGGGGGCGGGACGTCTACCCTCAGTGCCCAATCATCCCCAGCCTGCCCGCCCCTTCTAATGAATTTTCATCCAGAGCTCTGCGGGTGGTGGTTCCGTCACAAGTGCATCAATCAGCCTTATTAGCATATGGATTAAACTACAAAGAACACAGAAATGGCGCAGAGGATAAAGGTAAGTAAGTTACCATCATTCCCAGCACCCCGTGTGCTATAGGGACATATCAGCAGGTCAGACACTTTAAGCCCGGCAGCTCTTGGTTGTTTACTATGGTGGCAACCTCTAATAATAAACATAACTGACTGAGCATCCAAAAGGGTATATTGCCCTGTCTCCACCCTGTGCATCCAGACAACAACCCTCACAGCTACAAAAACTAAATAAAAAGTTATGACGTTGACCCATGACCACAGCATTTCATCAATATCATGGAGACACTTCAAGGTTAGGCATGACTCCATGAAGGAGATTAAATGTCTTGTGTTCGTGGGGTAGTCACCTCTACTACAAATTTCACTCTGGATTACAGGTTCTTTTCTGGTAAACTGGATTAATGGGAGACCATGCAGCTCCGGCTTCTCTAAATGTTCCCCCCCTGCTTCAGCTTTGGTGCGGTTCCACCTCTTGGTTTTTCCGAACCACCATTGGATCCTTGTACTTATAAAGTCTACCGAGGAAAGATTTTCAGATGTCCTTAACCACTTGACCAGAAACCCTTGAATCATGAAGACGCTATACCACACTAGGTATGCTGTCACCATTATTACCAATAAGCTATGACCAGAAGTATTATGTCCTATGAGCTCATCATCCCAAGGAGAATGATAAACAGATTTCTTCTCCTGAAGAGGAGAAGATGGAATGGATGAGGATATAAAGAGCTCAGGAGTCATCGGGCACTCATGGAGAGGGCAAATCCTCATTCATCTCCATGGAGCATTGTGACCCTCGATGGGCAGGTGTAGTCCGGGGGTAAATGAGTCTCACGTATCTGAGATGAATATGGTGATTACTTCTGATTAAAGGTTAATGGTTTATTAGCTAACCGTATGTTCATTGATCAATGCTATTCTCTCATTTCAAAAAAGGATTCACTGCCTGAAAAACATATCAACTACTGCATCTACTGGAGACTTATGGTTACCGAGAAACTGGGCATAGTCATTGGGAATTCCTTATAAATGTGGGCTCTATTATAATAAGAACATATAGGGGTAGGCCTATCTTAGTCATTTATGGCATATCCACAGTCTGAGATATCAGGGTTGTACCCTGAAACTGGGAACCATCTGCAGAATGGGCATCCCTCACCCTCTGGGCCAACCCCCATCCTACCTGGTGACACTATATGCATTGGAAGTTCCTCACTCTATCATTACAAATATTGGCCCTTTACACTTGGCAATATCCAGCTAAAATCTATTCCATCCAAAATTCATGGTCTTAGCTATCAACTAGCAAACACCCCATATGCCATCACTTTCATAGTTCGGTAGTCTTAGTAGAGAGCTTGCAACAACCAATCTTTACCAACTCAACTGCTCCGAGTGGACCTCCTGCCCACCAAAGCCCCCAGCATTGCAGCCTGTTCCACCATTCTGCCTACTTCCTAAAACTGGACATCTTTGCTATTTGCTGCCCTCAAATCACTAGCCAAATGAGTGCTTGTACTATGTTATAACGCTGTGGCCCATTTCTATTTAGGTTAATCGCTCATTATGTCCTCCAGCATCCCCGCAACATTCCCCTCTGCTGCCTCAGAGAACAGGCCTGATCTGCTCCCAATAGCCCCCAAATAACCAGCACGAGAAGTTAAGCACAGGACTCCTACTGTGGTGACCCAGGGGTGCTAGCTGTTACTCGTGAGGCTTGGTCTTGCGGTACTGCTGCAGCAGATGTCACTAGGCTCTCAATGGTATACCCCCTCCCTGGGTCCTAACACATGGCCATTAAGGGTTGTAGGTAGTCCCTGGTCTCCCTGTAGTGTGGTGCTGCAGTGCATAGGAGTCCAGGATAAACTTAAACAGGTTGAAACTTTTCCAGAAGTTTTTCTTAAAGGTGCAGTACAATAAAACACATTTCCACCTTTCATGCAAGATGCTTGAGAGTTGGCTGGCAATATTCTGTTAACCCTGAGGTCACGGCTTTCGGCAGGAATACTTAAAATATAGTTTTGGAAGTTTAGGTAAAGTCTCCTTAAGAGGGTACTTGATAAGTATATACTTGTGACTTGTTAGGGAGGCTACTATGACAGGGGGTCCTATCCAATAGTTATTGTGCTCTGCTGAAAGGGGCTCTAACCACTTTGGAATCAGTGGTGATATACTTGATGAAAAGTCCCTACATCCATGAAGATCTGCCTTTTGCTGGCCGAGGGCACCAAGTGACACCATCTAGGGACACAGGCCCCACTGTATAACACCCTGTACATATAGACTTTTTGGGGCTTGCTGATTGGTGGAGAGAGCATGGGGAGACAGTGAGACTGGCTTGTGGACATGATGGAAATTGTATTTTTGCTACAGTTAAAGGGAATCTGTCAGCACTTTATCTGCTTCATTGTGAGGAAGGTGTGTGTCTGTCATTGTGTGTGTTACCTTTCTTTTTTCTGTAGCTGCTGGACTTTTTCCACAATCTTTTCCATAACTTGAGGAGTAATGGTGCCGCGTTCGTGCCGTACTTTGTCCCGCCTCACAACTACATCCTCCTCCCAGCTTCACATGAATATTCATTGCAGGCTGGCTCCGACTTCCTGGCGACGTAATCTCTCACTGCTCCTGCGCCATAGACGGCAAAGGCCGCGCGAGTCTGTGTCATTTTGCCCATGCACCCTGGCTTTGTGCGGCGCGTGCGCTCCTGACGACAACTTTGCCCATGCGCCGTACTGTGTAGGAGCGGTGCAGACGCACTGTGCGCAGCAACTCAGGGCACCGGCCCCAGCCGCAGTACGGCGCTTGCACAAAGTTGTCATCAGGAGCGCGCGCGCTGCACACGGCCAGGGCGCATGCACGAAATGACACAGACGCGCATGGCCTTTGCCCTCTATGGCACAGGAGCAGTGAGAGATTACGTCGCCAGGAAGTCGGAGCCAGCCTGCAATAAATATTCATGTGAAGCTGGGAGGATGATGTGGTTGTGAGGTGGGACAAAGTGCGGCACGAACCCGGCACCATTACTCCTTTTTGGCACTTCTGCCGCAAGTTACGGAAAAGATTGTGGAAAAAGTCCAGCAGCTACAGAAAAAAGAAAGGCAACACACACAATGACAGACACACACCTTCCTCACAATGTCAGCACCTCTGAAGCAGATAAAGTGCTGACAGATTCCTTTTAAAGAGAATGCGTCATCAAATTTTCTTTTTCTGATTAGAGTCAGATATAAAAAAATTATTTTGTTTCTATTTTCTGACTGGCTGTTTTTTACATGACATGCTTTACAGCAAGACTCATAGACATAGACAATAGACAGCTTCTGTCCCCTTGAGATGAAGCGACATTACTGAGCGCGCTCTGTGACCTGTGAAGAGGTCATTCCATAGGGAGCTGCTATTGTCTCCTCTATCTACTGGTGTCACATGACGCTGCAATGCTGCACAGATCACTTTACTGCAGCCTCCTCTTATCACCACAGACACAACAGGAAGTCTCAGCTTAGTTTTAGCCCCAGTGGTGAGAAAGAAAACAGCAAGATCTCAGGATTATTTTATAATAAAAAAAATGATAAAAAAAAAACTTAAAAAAACTGACAAAACTCACCGAAAACTTTTTAAAAATATGTTTAACATAAAAACATTATACAATAAGTAATTTTCTGATGACACCTTCCCTTTAAAGGGTCAGAGGTTCCCCATCCCGGCATTAGAGATAAAGCTTTCTTTCCTTCATGAATAAAGCTTATTTCCCATGATGCACTGCCAATAATACTCCATACACCAACTGGATCTCCTCAATGAGAAACAATAACCCCCATAAATAATATAATAGGACATTGTTAAACACAACCATCTAAGGGTCTACGGGAACCCGGCCTTATATCCTGCCATAGCCAGCTGTGTAATGGAGCCAAAGTCATTTACAATATAGAAGATGTGCATCTTGGGGACTATATTAGCCGCATGAAGCATCTATCAGCCAGATATAACAACATATGGCTACTGCTGAGATCCAGTCCGTATACGCAGCGTCTCGGAGACGCCATCAATTACACTGACCTCCGGCTGATGGTTGGTTGGGACTAATTAACAATCCATTCTAGAACGATTCTATTCCCTAATCCTGGAGATCTGACATCATATGCAGAATGCCGGGTGCTGCTCCATCATGCATCGCCCCTAAATATTGCGCCAAACGCCGCCATGTGACACCAGCCAGAGACGGTGTGATGGATCTCTTCCATTATGGATAGATGGGGTCCTGATGATCATAACGGCCAGCACCGGATCAGCTTAATTCACATCACATCAGGTTATATTCACACAGGGCAGATTTTCTGCAGCAGATTCAGGTGCAATTAATTGGCATCATATTACAGTAACAGCAAAGTGACCGGGATCTGCAGAGACTCTGGTATATGCTGCTGAGAAAGTAGTGTGATAGGTGGGCACTGCAAGCATTGGGAGCTGCAGGTATGTGACATCATACATATGGAGTGCTGCAGGTGTGTGACATCATACATATGGAGTGCTGCAGGTGTGTGACATCATACATATAGAGTGCTGCAGGTGAGTGACATCATACATATGGGGAGCTGCTGGTGTGTGACATCATACATATGGGGAGCTGCTGGTGTGTGACATCATACATATGGGGTGCTGCAGGTGTGTGACATCATCAGGGGCGGTCTTGGCATTTCTGGGGCCCCAAGCGAAGTTATGTCTGGGCCCCCCCCCCTCGACATGCGCTCCACAACAATAGACCGCTGTGTGCTGCCCCCAGTAGTATATACCCCTTGTGCGCTACCGCCAGTAGTATATACCCCTTGTGTGCGGCCCCCAATAGTATATACCCCTTGTGTCCTTGTGTAGTATATAGATCCCTGTGTGTTCCCCCAGTTATATATAGCCCCCCATGTGCTCCCCCAGAAGTATATAGACCTCCTGTGTGCTGCCCCAGTTGTATATAGACCCCCTGTGTGCTGCCCCCAGTCGTATATACCCACTGTGTGCTGCCCCCAGTTGTATATACCCCCTGTGTGCTCCCCCACTAGTACATAGCCCCCCTGTGTGCTCCCTCAGTGGTATTTAGCCCCCCTGTGTGCTCCCCACTTGTATATAGACCTCCTGTGTGCTCCTCCACTTGGATATAGACCCCTGTGTGCTCCTCCAGTAGTATATAAACCCCCTGTGTGATTCCCCCAGTAGTATATAGACCCCCTGTGTGCCCCACCAGTATTATATAGACTCCTGTGTGCTCTCCCAGTAGTATATAGCCTCCTGTGTGCTCCTCCAGCAGTATATAGACCCCTTGTGTGCTGCCCCAGTAGTATACAGACCCCTATGTGCTCCCCCAGTTATATATAGACCCCCTGTGTGCTGCCCCCAGCAGTATATAGACCCCCTGTGTGCCTCACCAGTAGTATATAGACCCCTGTATATTTCCCCAGCTGTATATAGACCCCCTGTGTGCCCCACCAGTAGTATATAGACCCCTCTGTGCTCCCCCAGTAGTATATAGACCCCCTGTGTGCTCCCCCACTTGAATATAGACCTCCTGTGTGCTCCCCCAGTTGTATATAGACCCCATTCTGCTGCCCCAAGTAGTATATAGACCCCTGTGTGCTGCCCCCAGTAGTATATAGACCCCTCTGTGAAGCCCCAGTAGTCTATAGCCCCCCTGTGTGCTCCCCCAGTTATATATAGCCCCCCTGTGTGCTCCCCCTGTTATATAGCCCCCCTGTGTGCTCCCCCCATTAATATATTCCCCCGCTGTGCTCTCCCCCAGTTAAACAGACCCCTGTGTGCTCCCCCTTCCATATACTATATAACACAATAAAACAAACACTTACAGTATACTCACCTGGGTCCGGGCATCTCTTCTTCTCTTCACTCTTAAGGCTGCAGGAAGGGTTTTCCCTGTGATCACAAGAGGCTGCACTCCCCTTGTTCTGGCGCCGGCACCACAAGGACAAAGTGGCCACGTGTGACAGCAGGGAAAACACTTTCTGTGGCCACAAGAGTGACTGACAGGAAGGGGGCCAATGTCTCCCGCCCTGTAAGTGCTGCTGCTGCATGTAACTGTGAGCGCTCATTATGAGTGCTCATAGTTACAGTTCAGATCGCAGCAGCGAGCGAGGCAGCGGCCCTGTCCAGCGGTCTTGAGCACAAGAGCAGGACGTGGGGGCCCCCCTGGATGTTGGGGGCCCCAAGCGATCGCTTGGGGTGCTTGGTGCCAAAGACCGCTACTGGACATCATACATATGGGGTGCTGCAGGTGAGTGACATCATACATATGGGGTGCTGCAGGTGTGTGACATCATACATATGGGGTGCTGCAGGTGTGTGACATCATACATATGGAGTGCTGCAGGTGAGTGACATCATACATATAGGGAGCTGCAGGTATGTGACATCATACATATGGAGTGCTGCAGGTGTGTGACATCATACATATGGGGTGCTGCAGGTGAGTGACATACATATGGGGAGCTGCTGGTGTGTGACATCATACATATGGGGAGCTGCTGGTATGGGGCATCATATATATGGGGTGCAGGTATGGGACATCATATATATGGGGAGCTGCAGGTATGTGACATCAAACATATGGGGAGCTGCTGGCGTGTGACATCATACATAAGGGGTGCTGCAGGTGTGTGACATCATGCATAAGGGGTGCTGCAGGTGTGTGACATCATATATATGGGGTGCAGGTATGGGACATCATACACATGGGGAGCTGCAGGTATGTGACATCAAACATATGGCGAGCAGGTATGTGACATCCTACATATGGGGAGCTGCAGGTGTGTGACATCATACATATGGGGAGCTGCAGGTATGTGACATCAAACATATGGGGAGCAGGTATGTGACATCATACATATGGGGAGCTTCAGGTATGTGACATCATACACATGGAGACGTGACATAAAATTGGGGAGCTGCAGGTATGTGACACCATATTTTTAACAGCATTTAGTGACATGCTTTACAGCAAGTTTCATGAACATATACAACAATAGTCAGGACCTGTCCCATTCAGATGAATGGGAAACATTACTGAGCATGCTCTGCGACTTTTGGAGAAGACATCCCATGAGGGAGGCTGAGCTGTGAGCTTCATCTATTTTCTCTCAATCTATTGGTGTCACATGATGCTGCAATGCTGTACAGATCACTTTACTGCAGCCTCCTCTTATCACCACAGACACAACAGGAAGTCTCAGCTTAGTTTTAGCCCCAGTGGTGAGAATGAGAACTGCAAGATATCAGGATTATTTTATAATAGAGATAGAAAAATTAAAAAATTAGAAAAAACATCACTGAAAAGTCTTAGAACAATAGGTAATTTTCTGATGACACATGACAAAAAAAAAAAAAGAATACTGTGGGATTTCTACCCTTAGCTGGGTTCACACTACGTATATTTCAGTCAGTATTGTGGTCCTCATATTGCAACCAAAACCAGGAGTGGATTGAAAACACAGAAAGGCTCTGTTCACACAATGGTGAAATTGAGTGGATGTCCACCATATAACGGTAAATAACTTCCATTATTTCAATACAACAGCCGTTGTTTTAAAATAACAGCAAATATTTGCCATTAAATGGCAGCCATCCACTCAATTTCAACATTGTGTGAACAGATCCTTTCTGTGTTTTTAATCCACTCCTGGTTTTGGTTGCAATATGAGGACCACAATACTGACTGAAATATACGTAGTGTGAACCCAGCTTAAGCGCAACATTTTTCTGGAGGTGAAGCAGACAGCAATGTACTCTGTGTAGTGGCCAACCTGAGTCACTGCAACTCCCACTGAAGTGAATCCATGCTGAGTTGTAGTACCCTGACTTGACCACTGTACAATGTACGGCGCTGTCTGCTTCCTGCTCTGTTCCAGCACCACAGCCGATCAGTCAGGGTTTTCAGTGTCAGATATTGGGGACCTATTCTCACGATTGGTCATTAATACATTTTGCATGGATATGAAGATAAACCATAAAGCTGAATTGTTAGTTTAGGAAGCATAGACTTGAATTACTATAGACTTACTAAAGAGGTGCCCCCCCTGCAGGTCCGGCTGTATACTATCAATGTGTGACGGGGAATTCTAGTCAGGTAGAGGGCTCCCCATATACAAGACTTGTGTGTTCTCCGCCGTCTCCTGTAACATTCACATTTAGAGAAGTTATTGTTCGCGTTTCATAACTGACTGTACTAAATTTAAGATTGTAGTTTACTGCCGGCCTTAAATTGCTTTGTGTCCCATGAAATTGAGCTTCATTTCTAAAAAAAAAGGACAGGGAAGGTTGGCCGACTCCCCATCACACATCTGTTAACCTCTTCTCCGCCAGGACGCCTCCTTTCCTTTTTTCCCCTCCTTTTTACAATTTTTTGCTGGAATAAAAAGCAGATAAATAATAGCGATTAGGAGGGGAGGGTATTTTCGGTTGCGCACATTTAGCCTTATGAATGTGTTACAGAGGTGATGGCAGCCGAGCAGACGCTGGATCTTCTCCTCTTATTTATTGCGTATTTATATTTCGTTCCGGCCCGGTGGTTTCAGGGAGCTGCAGTACTCAGGGCGGCCAGTAGATGGGCCCGTTGCTTGCTCTATTGAAAACACTTTTTTTTTTGTCACAGTGTCAGTGCGGGCAGCGGATTTCACTTTTATTATGTTAACCTTCTTGTTATTGATTCTGTATACCGGTCATTAGCAAATAAGCATTAGGCCCGGTTCACATTGCGTTTTTTTTTCTTATTTGTTTTATGCAAAAAATGGATGAAAAAACGTCTGCATTTAGGTGCAGTTTTTCCATTGACTTCCATTATAAATTAAAAAACAAAAACAAATCTATTTTTTAGCATACACAAAAAATTTGGTCAACCTCGTTGCGTTTTGACCTGATTTTGATCCTTTTTTTTTTTTTTTTTTTTTAATAATAGAAGTGAATTGAAAAACTGATCAATATGAATGCACACAAATTCATCTGTTTTTTATCCGCTTTTTAACCGGCTTTGCGTAAAACAGATTTAAAAAAAAAACGGATTGCAAAAACGCAGTGTCAGCCCAGATCACGAAAAAAAGAAATCTTTGCAACCCGAGCGTCGCGGTCACGTATCGCTCCCTGCAGCCGGGTCAGGCCAGTGATACGGTGTATAGGATAGCCGCGCAGCCTCCACCACATAAACTCCGGGACGGCTTTTATTGCGCACTGTCTAACCGGAGAAGTAATGGAGCTGACATTTTCCGAAGCTCTTTCATTAAAAGGAAAACAAGCCTCTTGAACTCACATTATTTTTCCCGAGCAAATTTTTTTTTTTGAAAGCGACGGTAAGTAATGTTCTCATGTCGGGTTTCGGTCGGGCTATGCTTAGTAACAGTGTATTGTGCTTATTTAATGTGCGCAGAACACGGGTTTCCAGTCATTTGTTCAGAAAGTCTCCTAGTGAAGAACTATGGAAACGCTGTCGATTATTTACTGTGCGATACAATGTATCAAGATGGTGGCCGGGCTGGATGCTCCTACCCCAGAGGACAGTCTCCTTATGCGGTCATCCATGTTTCTATATACTGTAACACAAAGCTACAATGCCCATCATGTCTGGACAGCCAAAGACAACCCATCCCTGCTCTAAGGCAATGCCCTCCAGCTGTTGCAAAACCACAAATCCCAGCATGCCCTGGTACCTCGCTTTTGTCATTGCATGCTGGGAGTTGTAGTTTACCACAGCTGGGGATCCATAGCAGCAGTAACCGGTGACACAGGCCTCTCTGCTGCCACCAACATTGGTCTCAGGGAGCTGCAGTCTAAGCTGCCTATGCCCCGGTCCACACTCCCCCGCTCTGATCCCCCCTATGCAGAGCAGCCCACCTCCCCCATGTACAGAGTATACAATCCAAAGGGGGAAGCTGGCTGTCACCATTGCTCTGTGGGCATCAGCCTTCACTCATATCACTGATCACTCTTCTGGTGGCTCTAGCTTTCACAGGGGGCACAAGTTCCGTTTGCTACCCAGGTCCTATGTTTTCCTGGCAGTACTAGGGCGGCATCAAACTTCTGCAGCCGGGAATCAAATGCCCAGTGTTCCGGTTCAGACAAACCCAAACGTTCAACAGGTTCACACATCATTAATATTGATCAGGGTTTAATGATGTTCTCCGAACCTGAACTCTCACCATTTGACTCCCGGTGCCTGGAAGTTGGATGTTGCCCTAGGGCTGCCAGGAAAACAGGGAGACAGCCTATGGTACAGCATCGAAAAGTTAGGCAACTCCACTCAACACTAATCAGTAAATCTGCCCCTCTGACTCTATAGACAGAGCTCTGACTCTATGGACGGAGCTCTGACTCTATGGACGGACCTCTGACTTTATGGACGGACCTCTGACTTTATGGACGGACCTCTGACTCTGTGGACGGACCTCTGACTCTGTGGACGGACCTCTGACTCTGTGGACGGAGCTCTGACTCTGTGGACAGAGCTCTGACTCTGTGGACAGAGCTCTGACTCTGTGGACAGAGCTCTGACTCTGTGGACAGAGCTCTGACTCTGTGGACAGACCTCTGACTCTGTGGACAGAGCTCTGACTCTGTGGACAGACCTCTGACTCTGTGGACAGACCTCTGACTCTGTGGACAGAGCTCTGACTCTGTGGACAGAGCTCTGACTCTATGGACAGACCTCTGACTCTATGGACAGACCTCTGACTTTATGGACAGACCTCTGACTCTATGGACAGAGCTCTGACTCTATGAATGGACCGCTGACTCTATGGACGGACCTCTGTCTTCAAGGACAGACTGACTCTATGGACAGAGCTCTGACTCCATAGATGCGCCTCTGAAAGATGGACCTCTTTTTCTATGGACGGACCTCTGACTCTATGGACAGACCTATGACTCTATGGACAGACCTATGACTCTATGGACGGACCTCTGTCTCTAAGGACGGACTGACTCTATGGACAGAGCTCAGACTCTATATGGATTGACCTCTAAATCTATGGATGGAGTTCTGACTCTATGGACAGAGCTCTGACTCTATGAATGGACCGCTGACTCTATGGACAGAGCTATGACTCTATGGACAGACCTCTGACTCTATGGACAGAGCTCTGACTCTATGGACGGACCTCTGTCTCTAAGGACGGACTGACTCTATGGACAGAGCTCTGACTCCATAGATGCGCCTCTGACTCTAAAGATGGACCTCTGACTCTATGGACAGACCACTGACTTTATGGACAGACCTCTGACTCTATGGACAGACCTCTGACTTTATGGACAGACCTCTGACTCTATGGACAGAGCTCTGACTCTATATGGATGGACCACTAAATCTATGGATGGAGTTCTGACTCTATGGACAGAGCTCTGACTCTATGAATGGACCGCTGACTCTATGGACGGACCTCTGTCTTCAGGGACAGACTGACTCTATGGACAGACCTCTGACTCTATGGACAGACCTCTGACTCTATGGACAGACCTCTGACTCTATGGACAGACCTCTGACTCTATGGACGGATCTATGACTCTATGGACAGACCTCTGACTCTATGGACGGACCTCTGTCTCTAAGGACGGACTGACTCTATGGACAGAGCTCTGACTCCATAGATGCGCCTCTGACTCTAAAGATGGACCTCTGTTTCTATGGACGGACCTCTGACTCTATGGACAGACCTCTGACTTTATGGACAGAGCTCTGACTCTATATGGATGGACCTCTGACTCTATCGGTATGGACATCTGACTCTATGGACAGACCTCTGACTTTATGGACAGACCTCTGGCTCTATGGACAGACATCTGACTCTATGGACAGACCTCTGACTCTATGGACAGACCTCTGACTCTATGGACAGACCTCTGACTCTATGGACAGACCTCTGACTCTATGGACAGACCTCTGACTCTATGGACAGAGCTCTAACTCAATGGACAGGGCTCTGACTCTATGGACAGAGCTCTGACTTTATGAATGGACCGCTGACTCTATGGACGGACCTCTGTCTCTAAGGACGGACTGACTCTATGGACAGAGCTCTGACTCTATATGGATGGACCTCTGACTCTATGGACAGAGCTTTGACTCTATATGGATGGAATTCTAAATCTATGGATGGAGTTCTGACTCTATGGACAGAGCTCTGACTCTATGAATGGACCGCTGACTCTATGGACAGACCTCTGTCTTCAAGGGCGGACTGACTCTATGGACAGAACTCTGACTCCATAGATGCGCCTCTGACTCTAAAGATGGACCTCTGTTTCTATGGACGGAGTTCTGACTCTATGGACAGACCTCTGACTCTATATGGATGGACCTCTGACTCTATCGGTACGGACATCTGACTCTATTGACAGACCTCTGGCTCTATGGACAGACATCTGACTCTATGGACAGACCTCTGACTCTATGGACAGACCTCTGACTCTATGGACAGACCTCTGACTCTATGGACAAACCTCTGACTCCATGGATGGACCTCTTACTTTATGGACAGACCTCTGACTCTATGGCGGGACCTCTGACTTTATGGGCGGACCTCTGTTCCTATGGTGGGACCTCTGACTCTATGGACGGGCCTCTGTTTCTAACGCGGGTCCTCTGACTCTATCAGTACCATTATCCCATAACCTTTGCTGTTGCTTGTGTCCTCAATGGTGAAAGTTGATTTTTTTTCTTTGCTGGAAACTTGATAACTTTCTATAATGCCGATGAGTTAAGTGCTTCCTATAGTTTATGCATTAGGTGATTTTCCTGCGTAGTTTGTATGAAAGATTTTTTTATACAATACAATAGACCGGCTTACTTGTGAAATGTAAAGCCATCGCCAGCAGCGGCGGCGGCGGCGGCTCCGGTGATGAGGTCTAGCTGAAGTTCACACTTATTCTTTAGAGAGATAAATTCAGTAATAATAACCTGTATGTTCTGAATGTCCTGCCGCTCCATAATAAACAATCTACATTTCAGCAGCTGTTCTGTCGCCTTCACCAGGAAGGTGCCGTGTGATATCCAATGAAGAGATATATGTGCCATCTATGTATACAGCGCAGTCAGTGCACAGCTGAAGAGTGAGCGGTCGATCAGGTGTTGGGGCCCTGGACCACCTTCTGGCTGATGTAGACTGCAGGGTTTCTGGTTAAACTGATAGAAGCTTTAGATACCTTTGGGTCAATATTCTTTTATTTTTGTCCATGTATTATGGGCTTGTGTTGAGCGGACTTGAGGAAACTCAAGTTCTCCAAAACCTGATGGCTCAGCATTTGGCTGGCTGCAGCTCTAGAGACTATTGGATGGATACAGTTGAAGCCCTATGGCTCTACCCATGTTTTCCAGGATTGCCTAGGGCGGCAGCCAACTTCTTCAGCCACCGGGAGTCAAATGCTGAGCATTTAGGTTTGGAGAAGTTGTCGAACCCAAACAGTTTCCTCAAGACCGCTCAACACGATCATAAGCTAAAAAAACTTTTTTTTTTCTTATTAATTGGTGTTAATTGAACATTTTTGCTTCTGCAGCTCACATGTGTTACAATACATAACAAGCCCAGGGCGAAGGGGGAGGTGAATCCTAGGGCGCCCCCAATTACCCAGTCTGGGGAATTCAGGGCCTGAAGTAAATGACGGGTTAAAGGACAACTCCGGCGATTTTCTTTTTTAGCTTATTCAACACACATTACAAAAGTTATATAACTTTGTAATGATGTGTGTCAATAAGCTATCTGGCTCCCTTCCCCCACTTTTTTCTGGTGAGGTGCACCTTTCTACCTACATGGGACAACAATAATCCACCTATAGGGGGCATTTATCTACCCATGAGGGGCACAGGTCTACCTACATGAGGCACTTATCTACCTATGCGGGTTACCTATCTAGACACAGAGGCACCTGTCTACCTACTCCTGTTTCTCCATGGGAGAACACCTGTCTATCTACCGGTCGAGGCACCTATTTACTTATGGGGGCATATATCTACTCATGGGGGGCACTATACCCACTGGGGTCACCTGTCTACATACTAGTGCATTACATACCTACAGGGGTCAATTATATTATGACTAGAAAAGCTGTATACCTACTGGGAGTCCTGAACCTATCTACTTAAAGAGGGCCCCTGCCTACTGACTGGGGCACTACCTACTAGAGGAACTAATTACTGATGCCACTGTCTATCTACTGGGTTATATACCTGTTAGTAGACTTATTGGTTGTTGGTGGAGGAACTCATCCTGGTGTTCTATGCCAGATGGAAAAGAAAAGCAACATGATTGACTCTGATCAGAGAAGATGCCACCTGTGAGTGACTGGATGTAACTGCAGTGTAATCACTTATACAGTCTGCCAGTGTAGCTATACCACTATATGGCCAGTGTATAGAGGTATTTTTGGTCTGTGTATAGTGATTTCTCTTTTGTAATAGTATGGAGGTATTATGTAGTGAATGGATGGTCATGGTGTGATGGTATTTTTTAACTCTTTTATACTGGTTTTGTTGGTAATTTTAGTCTTGGGGCTTCAGTCTCAGTCTGGAGACTTAATGAGACAGAGAGGTGAGCACAAAGTTTTTGCAAAGTTTGGAAAGAATCTTGGTTTGTAAGATTTGGTTCTCTCATATCGAGTTTTAATGACAAAACCCGTTGTGATTGGTGAATTTACAGAGAAGCGAAGTGCTTCGTTAAGCTCGGCCGTTGGCTTGTCAGCCGGCTGTCTTTGAGCTCTGTGCTGCTCCGAGCTTCTCCACTCTGGGTGTCTGGAAAAGCTGGATACATTCCTGGTAATGTTCATATCCTGCTTTTCTAATATTGCATATATCTTGGTAATCCTTGTATGTATTTGCAGCTCATTATGAGCACGCTAATGCAAAGTGTCATCATTGCAGTTTGTTCACTTTTCTGCAGCAATTTCCCCCCCCCCCCCCATGGATAACTGAGCAGATAGAGAATACATGGTGGGTCGAGAAGCTTTAGGGAGCGGAACTTGGGACAAACTGCATTGTTACACAACTTAGACAAGACCCATCCAGTATAATGTCAAATAGGTTGTGTTTCTGAAGTTTTTTCCTCATGTTTTGGTCTATTATTATCCCGACTTAAGAGGAACGCCAACCCAACATTACAAACCCTGACCCTATAGATGAGATGTGACACTCCCGGCAATGAATCACCGACTTCGCTGTTTGCAAAGTGAAGAGAATATCTCTGACTTGATAATAAAGTATTAATCCGGCTAATGTCAATAGCAGCGGGAGATAAGAGGAGTGCGGCGCCAATGGCCTCCTATTAGGAGAATTATCAGCTAACTTGTTTATTTTCCCCTATCAATCGCTTTATTATTTCCTAACTAATTCCCAGCAGACCCAATGTTCTCGTCCTGATCTCTTCATGGACGGGACGGCGGGCAAACATATTACTTAACATTAGCAATAAATGAACCATGCCTGTGAGGATGACTGTGCAAAAGTGCCTGGAGGAAGCAGGAAATTAATAGCAGATAGAGTTAACCCCGGGTCCGCCATGACACTACTTGACGGACCTTATTTGATCTAAATTTCCGAGGCTGAATGAGAGCGCAGCTGGTGTTATCGGGCAGAGCGTACAATGCATTTAATGTCAGTAATCAGACTTCCTTATTATCTGCTTTTCACGTTGCGGCCTGAACATTTGCAAACAACCAGAGAAATACTTCACAAATCACGATCGGCAAATAAACTCAGTATATGAGCAGAATTACTGGGGGAAAGAAGGAGCTCACAATCTGAAGCCATTGTTCCCTATAGGTGAAAAGTTAATGGCGGCTCCGGAGCCGAGGACCACAGACGCCGACGCCGCTATTGTACAAACTTGTCTGAAAGATTTTTTTTCTTTCTCTTAATCATTGCAGAATCCTGAAACTTTTCTCCTCGGCTCTACAGGACGCAATCTGTTGACATTCACCGCCGGTTTGCAATGACAACCTCCGTCTCTCGCTACTCTCAGATTACAGGGCCTCTATGACAGAATTGCTGCTGCGGGGAGATTGCGTTCACTGCACTTGTAGTAAAGTATTTCACAGTGCAGCTATTGCATGGGGATGAAACCCTGCCCGTTGCGATGGCTGCGGGATTTTACAGGTGATGTCCCAGTTTCACCAGCAAAATTGCGCTGTCGTTCCGTACCATTGGAACAGGGATGGGGAACCTTGGGACCTCCAGCTGTTGCAAAACTACGAGTCCCATCATGCCTGGACAGCCAAAGCTTAAGCTAGCTCTTGTAATAATATATGCAGCCCCGGGTTACCACATATAGATATATATTATGTATATATACGGTATGCCGTATGCCGGGGTAGCTTGTGCGGTGTTGTGGCTGTTAGGTGGGTATAGGGTCACTTGGGCAGCCCTTAACCAGATGAACGGTTTACTTCTTCAATGGAGACTGCCCGAGTACCGCCTGTAAAACCAAGGCTGTATCACTGTTATCCAGGCGGTACCCAGGCTGTCTTCACCTTCCCTACAGAACGGGAAGGCATCGGGAATCAAATGCTGTAGGTTCCGGAAAGTTCGAGTTCGATCGAACCTGCAAAATTCCGATGTTTGATCATCTTTAGTTAGGAGTAGTAGTACAGAGAAGAGAGTAGGGATGTGTCTTGGGGGCCTTGTCCAGGTAACATAGTAACATAGTGTGTAGAAGAAGAAGTGAAGAGAAGAACGCCAGTATTCACGTTTAGATAGTGTACTATCTGACCGCCTTCAGCCCTAACCAGTTCAAAGAGTGCCATGTTGGGTAGTACGAGCTCCAGGCTTTTACTATTGGGTGTAGCAGACTTCCAAAAAGAGCTGTGCAGACAGTAGGATACATCAGCTTCACGCTATTTGTCCTACTGGGTATCAGTACCTATCTGTGGTGGTTACTGTCCTTAGGTTAAGAGAGATCCCAGGCGTGGACAAAGTTTACTCAAAGGACGGCTACAATTTCCAAGGGTTTAGCACTGCATAGGTTACTTGCATAGAAGAAAGTCTTTCTAAGTCTCAGTGGTCCCTGACAAGGGTCCTGGCCTGAGCCAGGCCCATCTTCACTGCAGCAGGGTCTCTCTCAGTCTGTTTCTCTGTCCCTCCTCACCTTGACTAACAAAAGACCTTCTACCAGGAACTAATCTCCCTTTTAAAGAGTTAAACTAAGCCGCGTCGTGATTGGTGGGCTGTGGACAGAGATGAGAGAAAAAGTGTAGTAGATGGAAAAAGTGAGGGAAAGCACCTGCATCTGCAATAGGACAGAACAGAACATGTGACAAACAACAATTACATTAATCCTTCAGCTGTGCTTCACACATGACATACTGTACATCAAGAAAGAAAGTGACACCTAGTGGGGAAAATACATAACAACATCTCCTTCATCCCCTTTGTGCGATACCTGACAGGGATACTTTGCTCAGGTGTAATAGAACTTATACTGTATACATATATTTTACATATCCTGTATACTATATGCAGTGGTACCTTGGATTGAGAGCGTTTTTCAAGAACAGCTCACAGTTTTTCAAAATTGTGACTTGGTGTAAGAGCATTGCTTTGGTGTAAGAGCCCCCTGTACTGGGTGGGAAGGGGAGTGGGGGAGGGGCATGGCCTGCATAGCGAGGTCTACCGCCCTGTACTCTGACCCAGGAAGTCTCCCTCACCTTCCAAATCATAGCAGATCCACTTCAGGCTGGGGCTTGCATCAGTGGACAAGACTGTGGAGGTAATCTCTTCATAGCTAAAAAAAAAAGTTTGAGCAAAGGGGGCGGGAACAAAGCAATCGATACAAGACTGTCTGTGGTCGGGTTTATACAGTCATAATATGGACGAGGCCTTGACCTGATCACAGCGATCTATTCAGGTTTTAGACAAACGTAAAATGTCATATTATTGCATCTCTATAAGGCTGGGTTCACACTGCGTTTTTGCACTCCGTTTTTCCCATCTGTTTTATGCAAAAAAACAAATGAAAAATGGCTGAAAAAAGGATGCGTCTGTGTGAATCTGTTTTGATCTATTTTCCCAATGACTTCTATTGTAGAAAAAAAAATTAAAAAAAGGATCAAAAACGGCTCAAAATGCATACTTTTTTTTTTTAGCGTACACAAAAACGTGGTCGCCCACATTTTTGTGTGCGCTAAAAAAATAGATCCTTTTTTTTCTAATGGAAAAACGGATCAAAACAGTTGCACACAAATGCATGTTTTTTTATCCTATTTTTTTTTTTGCATAAAACTTCAAAAAACGGATTGCAAAAAACGCTGTGTGAACCCTGCCTTATAGCTGGTCGGTCCCGGACTGACCACAGATCGAATGCCCTGAGCTGATATCATCATAAATACCCATAATGCCTCTTGGGTCATGGTTGGGCCTAAAAATATGTCTATTTTTTTACTTTAATTCCGAGCCTTTGTATATCCGTATTACACTCCGGCCTATGTAATACAGTGGAGCGGTGCCCCTTTACGCTATTCTACATTGTACTATATGATATAATCTCACAGTACTCATATAACAGTATTCTGTAACATCGCTTAGCCCTCTACTCTGCCAAATATACATTTACGGAGAATTTTTGGCAACTTTATTACACCGTCCGGGAGCCGCCACAATATCTCCATTCAGTCGTTACATTCATCCCGTCTATTTTCTCTCTAAACCTCTATAACACAGCGCTCTCTCGTTTTCTCGTTTTCCCGTTCCGTCATTAGAGTCAGATCTATATTATTTTGCATCTCATATAAATGTATCTGATAATATCCGTCCAGTAGACTCCGGCTTTGGAAGAACAGGCCATCATTGTTGCTGCCGCACTCGGGCTCGGCTCCCGAGATGTGTCGTGCCTGCCGGGGTCAGAGGTAAAGGATTAGGCATGTCTAATGTGGCCCCGGGGGTTTGTACTGTGGATCCAGCCGAGATTTGTATATTTTAATAGGGCTCGGCTGATGGGAACAGTTCTGACTTTTTTTCTATAGGACACAACAGGCTTATTTTATAGTTAATAAATATAGGCCAAAGGGGCCTGTGTCGTTCAGCCACCCAAGAAGTGTTTTACAGAACTCATAAAACAAGCCGTGGAGTTCCCCTCTAATTAGTTTCATGGAGCGAGATAACTGGTGTACAAAAACATCACGTACGGATCCGATGACATCATGTCTGTGTTTGTACATGTGGTTTAATCACCGTTTCTCACAACAAAATTAAACAGGCCGGCTATTAAGCCGGCGGATTTTATGTGGTTAACAGTTATCCTAACGCGTTCCAGGCCTGTGTTTGCTTTCTGGGCTGTAATAACACTATTTGTAACATACAACGTGTTCAACATTCGTCTTCAGGCACGAATACTGTGCAAATATTGCTGGACGCCTCTGTACACGACGCATAATGATTGATGGCTGTAAAGAGTTAAAGGGGAGGGGGGTATGGGAACTGTATATATTTACATAATACGGCTCAGGCTGAGAATTAAAAGGAAGATTAAAAAAAAAAACTATACTCACTTTCTCCCATTCCTACCACCATTCTGACCCTGCGGTTAGTACACCGAAAACCCTTTAAAAGTAACAAGATGTTTTTGTTTGAATGTTTGCACATCAGGTATCCATGGCTGCCAACATTTGTTAAAATTTTCCCCAGGGACACTTTAGCGTTTTAAAAGGGCGTGTGGCTTATATTATATTCAAAAATTTCCAGTTAGAATTTTCAGTCAAAACAACAGAAAAGGAGCATTACACACCCCAGTATTAGGTCCCCAGTATATTACACACCCCAGTATTAGGTCCCCAGTATATTACACATCTCAGTATTAGATCCCCAGTATATTACACATCTAAGTATTAGGTCCTCAGTATATTACACACCCCAGTATTAGGTCCCCAGTATATTACACATCTAAGTATTAGGTCCTCAGTATATTACACACCCCAGTATTAGGTCCCCAGTATATTACACATCTCAGTATTAGGTCCCCAGTATATTACACACCCCAGTATCAGGTCCCCAGTATATTACACACCCCAGTATTAGGTCCCCAGTATATTACACACTCCAGTATTAGGTCCCCAGTATATTACACACCCCAGTATTAGGTCCCCAGTATATTACACACCCCACTAAGAGCAAGCTGAGACTCATATGATGCAGCTGCACCCCATATCATACTACTACCCCCTTCACCCTCCTGCCCCTCCATCATCATAGTAATACCCCTCTAATCCTCCTTCCCCCTCCATCATCATACTACTACCCCCTTCATCCTCCTGCCCTTCCATCATCATAGTACTACTCCTCTCATCCTCCTGCCCCTCCATCATCATACTACTACCCCCTTCATCCTCCTCCTCCTGTCCCTTCATCTGTATCTAAAACAAAAAAAAGCTATACTTACCTAACCGTATGGTTCCTCGTGTCCCCAAGGGACTCCTCTCCCTGCTCTGTATGAGAGACATCACTCACGCTGGAAGGCGCAGGGTTTTAGGCGGGGGGGGGGCTTCCCAGGACATGGTTTTGCCAGGGCTGTCTCCTCAGAACCAGGACAGTCCCGACAAAACCAGGACTGTTGGCAACTATGGGTATCCCAGATACTAAGGATGTTTTGCAGCAGTTTATCTATCTATCTATCTATCTATCTATCTATCTATCTATCTATCTATCTATCTCCTATCTATCTATCTATCTATCTCCTATCTATCTCCTATCTATCTATCTATCTATCTATCTATCTATCTATCTATCTATCTATCGCCTATCTATCTCCTATCTATCTATCTACCTACCTATCTCCTATCTATCTATCTATCTATCTATCTATCTATCTATCTATCTATCTATCCTGCAGTGTAACCCATCCGTGTTATCACTGCCCCCCTTAGTTTATAGGTATTTCTTGCATTTTATGTATAGAATATTTTTGGACTCTGGGTATAATATTATTTCTCAGATTCCGTACTGGATATATTCCAGGATCTGCAGTCCGCGCTCCGTCCTGAATTACTTAAAGGAAAACTCCTTCCGGAATAAAGTTTGCATTACTTCTATTACTTTTGATCCATTTCCCCCTCAGTCTTGTGATTTAGTACTTTGTGTCATTGGGAAAGAACCACCTGAGGACGTGTAAAGAGGCGACGCGAGGGACACACAACCTGCCGGATGATTGACAGCGGCTGCAGCTACTTGTAATGTCACCAACCGCACTTTGTTGATTGATAGAAAATGAAATATAATAAATTAAAATGATCACACATCATTTCCCATCGACTGAAATGCCAAATCCCTGACAGAATAATGTGTTACGGCCAATACAGCTCACTGTCTTACTAAGAGATTGATTGTTCATCCTTCCATCAATGTGATCAAACATCCATAGAACCCGGGTGGAAGAGACGGCTGCATTGTGCTGCCGAGAGTAACACAAAGTGACAAGCTCTCCTTTCTTTCCCTGACAAAGTTAAGTATACGGGACTCTGGCTGCTTGTATCCATCTGTATACATTACGGCACTGTACACGGTGCTGGAGGTTAACCATGTGATACAGGAGGTGGTATCAGCTTAGGGATGGTGTCATACACAACACTTTTCTCAAGGAAGGGGAGAGGGGGTTCAAAATGTAATTAAAAAAATTCTGCCACACCATGACCCCATTCTATCCTCCTACTGATACTAAATAAAAATTAGTATATAGACCAATACCCCCCATGTGGTACCCAAATAGCAGTAGATAATGGCTCTACAAAACATATAATTGATTACAGTGCAGTTACATTCAGTGACTCTCAAGTGAAGTTGTTTACTTTCTCTTTTGAGTGATAATCCGGCCCATATGACCAGGATTATTCCTTCCAGCCACAACTCTGCAGAACCTGCCGGACAAACATCTTAGGCTCTTCACATTTCCTTCACCCTACTTACCTAGTTTGACATCTATAATGTCCCTAACAATGATAATCCAGGACTAGCCAGATATCTCTCCGGGAAGGACCCAGCCAAGGGTTGCCTCCTGTATTCAATATAAATTCCTATTCCTATTCAATATAAATTTCTTAATTCCTATAATTCAATGTAATGACAAGGGATCACATTGACTTATAGGGCCACTTAACATGGTGGTTTTGGTGGTTTCCTTACAGGAGTCACCCCTTGGCTGGGTCCTTCCCGGAGGGATATCTGGCTAGTCCTGTGTTTCGAGACTCTTTGATGAGGCTCCACAGGCTCTTCTTCTGCATATTTATGTTTCCCAGGGGGCAATGCACCTAGGACTTCACTGCATTGAGCGCTTTCACTGGCAGCCGTCAGTGTTGTTTGGCGGGTCTCCATGAGATCAGCGATCTGTTTCTCTTATAACAATAATAATGACCCTTTGGTGTGTCACACAGTAGGTCAATAGATGGGTGGGTTGGGGGAATGGGGTAGGAAGATCTCCCAAAAAGGTACAGTAGGTATCCATATTAGGTAGGCAACTCCAGATGGTGGTTATGTTATTGGGTAGGTGCCCTTGGTAAGTAGTTTCCCCAATATATACAGTATATGGCCATAAATGAGATCTGGGGAATCTGGAGGACAGGTCACCATCTGGATCTCTTTGTCCTGTTCCTCATTCCTAAACAATGTCAGGACTGCGTCCTTCGGGGCATTATTCTACTGAACACGGTGTATATAATGGTTAGGTAGGTGGTCGGTGTCACAGTAACCTCCACATGATGCCAGGACACAAGGTCTGCAGCAGAACATTGCCCATCACACTGCTCCCGCCATCTTGTCTTCTTCCCATAGTGCATCCTGGTGCCATCTTCTCCCCAGGTAAGTGACCTCAGACCAAGCGTCTTTTTCCACTGCTACATGTTCCTGTACTGATGCTATTGTAGACACTATTGGGGACAAGGGTCACATGGTCCCTGACTGCTCTGCGGGGCCCCATACATGTCCTGTGTGATCTGACCGCTCTGCTGTATGTCCTGCAGGAAGTGATGTATTCTCTTCAGTCGGACACAGTGCTCTCTGCTGCCACCTCTGTCCATGTCAGGAACTGTCCAGAGCAGGAGAGGTTTTCTAAGGGGATTTGCTGCTGCTCTGGACAGTTCCTGACATGGACAGAGGTGGCAGCAGAGAGAGCAGTGTGTCAGACTGGAGAGAAGACACCACTTCCTGCAGGACATACAGCAGCTGATAAGTACTGGAAGACTGGAGATTTCTAAATAGAAGTAAATTACAAATCTCTTGCACTTGTTGAGACCAGTTGATTTGATTTTCCTTTGGAGATTTTTAAATAATAGTAATTTACAAATCTGTATAACTTTCTGATTTAAAAAAGATGTATCTATTTCACTGGAGAACCCCTTAAAAAGCAAAGTCTCTTCCTGCATCCAGGCTCATTTCCGGCTCTCCCATCACACAGATATAAACTGACATCACACAGGTATAAACTGACATCACGCAGATATAAACTGACATCAGAATTACCTGTAAGTAAAAGGCTTTTTTCCTCGTCTACAGAAATCATTTTTTTATATTATATATATATTTTTTAATATTTTTTTTTTTTCACATCCCTCTTGATTTTGCTCCGACCCGTGCGCTTCCCAGAGTCCTCGCTCCCGTCTGTCATACGGAGGATTCTTCAGCCTAATAAAGTAACATTCACAAAACTTCTCGGAGGAAATGAAGGCGTTTGATGGGGAGGTGTATAATAACTATTAACTACTTCTCTGACACGTGAAAGGTTTTGCGGAGTCGGGTAATAGAGCGCGGGAAGAGTCATTACCGTAATTGATATCCCTGTAAAGACTTCTCATTGCTCCATATTTGCAGCAATTGTAAAGCGCTAATGCATTGTATTCCGCCAGATATTGATAACAAAGATGGGAACATAATCCCGACCTGTAGCCGCAGACTCCGCCACTTACTGCTCCAAGACGCCGGAATCCTTCTCCAAGCAAAGCGATAGGGATATAACATTCTACCTCTCGTAAGAGACAGTGATTTTATAAGAAATTGGTTCTGCCCCGGTCATGGAAGCCTTTTCACTCCATGCACAGATGTCAACTGGGGAGGAGATAGTGTGAAAGGCCTGGCAGGTGCTCGGCACGGCCCTCTGACCTCCCTGTGCAATGCGAACGTCTCTGGTTCTCCGCTTATTCTTCGCAGGAGAAGGCTACTTGTTACCTGTTAGTCTCTCCCAGCTCTGTATTGTTGGTCGCTTTGTGGTGTCATCTGACCGCTGTTTGATTCCCGTGCCGCTCGCCGCAGGTGGAGTGCAATGGATACTCCACAACAAACAGGATGTGTAACCCGGGGAAGAGTCCTAAGGGGAATTACTGAGAAAATCCACCTCTGCGTCCGTCCTCAGAGCAAATTACTGCAAAAATAAAAATAAAGACAATGGAAAGAATAATAAAAAAAAAACAAATGTACAGTATGGTGTAAGAAAGAAGCATAGGATTGTATATAGTAATGGCGCTGCAGGGTGATTAAAGGGGTTGTTCACCGAAGGAAAATCAAATCAACTGGTCTCAACAAGTGCAAGAGATTTGTAATTTACTTCTATTTAGAAATCTCCAGTCTTCCAGTACTTATCAGCTGCTGTATGTCCTGCAGGAAGTGGTGTATTCTCTCCAGTCTGACACAGTGCTCTCTGTCCAGGTCAGGAACTGTCCAGAGCAGCAAATCCCCATAGAAAACCTCTCTCGCTCTTTAGACTGGACAGAATACACCTTTTCCTGTAGGACATACAGCAGCTGATAAGTGCAGGAAGACTGGGGATTTTCTAATAGAAGTAAATTACAAATCTCTGGCACTTTCTGCTGTATGCACATTACACACTCAGCTCTGCTGTATGCACATTACACACTCAGCTCTGCTGCATCATACACACTCAGCACTGCTACATCATACACACTCAGCTCTGCCGCATCATACACACTCAGCCCTGCTGCATCATACACACTCAGCCCTGCTGCATCATACACACTCAGCCCTACTTCATCATACACACTCAGCTCTGCTGCATCATACACACTCAGCTCTGCTGCATCATACACACTCAGCTCTGCCGCATCATACACACTTAGCTCTGCCGCATCATACACACTTAGCTCTGCTGCATCATACACACTCAGTTCAGCTACATCATACACACTCAGCTCTGCTGCATCATACATACTCAGCTCTGTTACATCATACACCCTCAGCTCTGCTGCATCATACACATCCGGCTCTGCTGCATCATACATACTCAGCTCTGCTACATCATACACACTCAGTCCTGCTGCATCATACATACTCAGCTCTGCTACATCATACATACTCAGCTCTGCTAAATCATACACACTCAGCCCTGCTGCATCATACACACTCTGCCCTATTTCATCATACACACTCAGCTCTGCTGCATCATACATACTTAGCTCTGCTGCATCATACATACTCAGCTCTGCTACATCATACACATTTAGCTCTGCTACATCATACACACTCAGCTCTGCTGCATCATACACATCCGGCTCTGCCACATCATACACACTCAGCTCTGCCACATCATACACACTCAGCTCTGCTACATCATACACACTCAGCCTTGCTACATCATACACACTTAGCTCTGCTACATCATACACACTCAGCTCTGCTACATCATACACACTTAGCTCTGCCACATCATACACACTCAGCTCTGCCACATCATACACACTCAGCTCTGCCACATCATACACACTTAGCTCTGCTACATCATACACACTTAGCTCTGCTACATCATACACACTCAGCCCTGCTGCATCATACACACCCAGCTCTGCTACATCATACACACTTAGCTCTGCTACATCATACACACTTAGCTCTGCTACATCATACACACTCAGCTCTACCACATCATACACACTCAGCCCTACTGCATCATACACACTCAGCCCTACTGCATCATACACACTCAGCTCTGCTACATCATACACACTCAGCTCTGCTACATAAAGGCTGGGTTCACACTACTTCCGTTTAACAGATCTGTTGTTAAATGGTTACTTTAAATTACAGAAAAACATGGTCAACCATATTTTTGTGCACACAAAAAAACAAAAAACAAAAAAAAACTGTCTGTTTTTCATCCTTTTATTCTTTTTGATAAAACATATATGTTTGACGGACTAGAAAAACAGTGTGAACCCAGCCTAACCCCTTTAAAGAGCCAAAGCCCACACCTTTGTCCAGCAATACAACCTGTCCTGTCTGCCTGTACTTCACTATGCTGTTTTGCCATGGCTGTCATGAGGCCGTGTCTATGTCCCCCACAGGGTGCAGCTCATCCAGGATGGCAATGTATCAATGAAGTGTCCCAGAACAGGTGTCCCACTGCGTTTGTATTCCACCTGTCTCAGGTGCCGCGCTCTGGGCTGGAGGTTGCTGCTTTGTACTTTCACCACTTGGTGTCTTACTCTCTCCTTTTCTCCTGCACAGCTGAAGGATTGTAAAGAGTTAACTGTGTTCACTTGTCGCACTACACCACCTATCAGACACTGACACCTGTTCCTTCCAGCCCTTTCCCCACCAATAGGAGGTTAGTCCCAGTCACCTCTATTTAACCTCTTAAGGACGGAGCCAATTTTCGTTTTTGCGTTTTCGTTTTTTCCTCCTTGTGTTTAAAAGGCCACAAGCACTTGCATATTTTCACCTAGAGACCCACATGAGCCCTTATTTTTTGTGTCACTAATTCTACTTTGCAATGGCAGACTTAATTTTTGCATAAAATATGCTGCGAAACCAGAAAAAAATTATATGCGCGGTGAAATTGAAAACATTTTTTTTTTCTTTTTCTTATTTTTCTTTGTTTTTTTTTTGTTTTTACGCCATTTGTCCTATGGAAAAATTTACATGTTATACATATTCCTCAAGTCGGTACGATTAAAACGATATGTAACTTGCATAACTTTTATATTACTTGATGGCTTTTAAAAAAATAAAACCTTCTACAGAAAAAAAAGTTCCTTAGAATCGCTCTATTCCCAGGCTTATAGCGCTTTTATCCTTTGGTCTACGGGTCTGTGTGGGGTGTCATTTTTTGCGCCATAATGTGTTCTTTCTACACATCGTATATTCGACTTTTTGATCGCTTTTCATTACAATGTTCCTGGATTTGATGCGACCAAAAATGCACAATTTTTGCAATTTGGTGGGTCTATGTGCTTACGCCATTTACCATGCGAGATCAGGAATGTGATAAATTAATAGTGTGCGCCATTACGCACGCAGCGATACCAAATATGTTTATTTATTTTTATTTATAAAATGGGAAAGGGGGGGCGATTCAAACTTTTATTAGGGGAGGGGGCTTTTATTAATGAAGACTTTTTTTTGCACTTTTACATTAATTAGAAGTCCCCCTGTTAGGGTTAGGGTTATTCCCCCTGCGGTTAGGGTTATTCCCCCTGCGGTTACGGTTATTCCCCCCTGGGGTTAGGGTTATTCCCCCCTGGGGTTAGGGTTATTCCCCCTAGGGTTAGGGTTATTCCCCCCCTGGGGTCAGGGTTATTCCCCCCCTGGGGTTAGGGTTATTCCCCTCCTGGTGTTAGGGTTATTCTCCCTGCGGTAACGGTTATTCCCCCTGCGGTTACGGTTATTCCCCCTGGCGTTAGGGTTATTCCCCCTGGGGTTAGGGTTATTCCCCCCTGGGGTTAGTGTTATTCCCCCCCTGGGGTTAGGGTTATTCCCCTCCTGGGGTTAGGGTTATTCCCCCCTGGGGTTAGGGTTATTCCCCCTGGGATTAGGGTTATTCCCCCCTGGGGTTAGGGTTATTCCCCCCTGGGGTTAGGGTTATTCCCCCCTGGGGTTAGGGTTATTCCCCCCTGGGGTTAGGGTTATTCCCTCTGGGGTTAGGATCATTCCCCATGGGGTTAGGGTTATTCCCCCCCTGGGGTTTAGATTTATTCCCCCCCTGGGGTTAGGGTTATTCCCCCCCCCTTGGGTTAGGGTTATTCCCCCTGGGGTTGGGGTTATTCCACCTGGGGTTAGGGTTATTCCCCCTGGGGGACCTCTCCCATAGAGATCAGTGTAGCTGTATTATACAGCACCGATCCATCAGATCGATGCTCTATTGCTATGGCCTGCTAGAGACCATTGCAATAGAATGCCGAGCCAGGATCAGCGCCCAGCCCGGTAAGACCAAGGGATCCCCCCCTCCGCAATCGCATCGCGGGGGGAGGGGGGTGGTATCCCACCACTAGACACCAGGGATGGGCTGCAAATAACACTGTTAGATGCAGCTGTCATTGTTGACAGCTGCATCTAATAGTCTTAATTAGCAGGAGCGGCGATCGGCCCGCTCTCGCTAATAGCCATAATAGACTGCAGATAGCAGTCGGGATCGCGGCAGTTCAGAGCGGGGTCGCAGCCCCCCTCTGAAATCCTCTTGCGGACATATGCCGTGTGGGTGCGGTATATGTCCTCAAGAGGTTAAAGTGTCCTTGTCGTTATAACTTTTAAAAATCTAAATCAGTAGTAGATGTGATATAAAGCAACTTTTGTAATTTACATTCTTTTTTTTTTTTTTTAACGTTATCATGGCAAACACAGCATTTCCTGTTATCTGACTTCTGTTTTTCTTAAAAAAAAAAAAAAAGGAAACAGTCAGAAACAGGAAGTCCTGTATTTGCCAGGCCATCTGAGCGCTCACACAGAGAAGACAGTCATGTGATTGATGGGCACATTGAGCCGTAACTCTCTGTACTGGCCGGAATTCTTGTGTTTAGTCTCTTTTTTTCAACCAGCAGAAAATCTGCCTTCAGGAGACTGGACCTGGATACAGTAAGTATAGCTGTTATATAGCAGGAGACTGGACCTGGATACAGTAAGTATAGCTGGTATATGGCTGCCTTCAGGAGACTGGACCTGGATACAGTAAGTATAGCTGTTATATAGCTGCCTTCAGGAGACTGGACCTGGATACAGTAAGTATAGCTGTTCTATAGCTGCCTTCAGGAGACTGGACCTGGATACAGTAAGTATAGCTGTTATATAGCAGCCATCAGGAGATTGGACCTTGATACAGTAAGTATAGCTGTTCTATAGCTGCCTTCAGGAGACTGGACCTGGATACAGTAAGTATAGCTGTTCTATAGCTGCCTTCAGGAGACTGGACCTGGATACAGTAAGTATAGCTGTTATATAGCTGCCTTCAGGAGACTGGACCTGGAAACAGTAAGTATAGCTGTTATATAGCTGCCTTCAGGAGACTGGACCTGGATACAGTAAGCATAGCTGTTATATAGCAGCCTTCAGGAGACTGGACCTGGATACAGTAAGTATAGCTGTTATATAGCTGCCTTTAGGAGACTGGAACTGGATAAAGTAAGTATAGCTGGTATATAGCTGCCGTCAGGAGACTGGACCTGGATACAGTAAGTATAGCTGTTATATAGCAGTCTTCAGGAGACTGGACCTGGATACAGTAAGTATAGCTGTTATATAGCAGTCTTCAGGAGACTGGACCTGGATACAGTAAGTATAGCCGTTATATACTGTAGCTGCCTTCAGGAGACTGGACCTAGATACAGTAAGTATAGCTGTTATATAGCTGCCTTCTGGAGACTGGACCTGGATACAGTAAGTATACTGTTATATAGCTGCCTTCAGGAGACTGGACCTGGACACAGTAAGTATAGCTGTTATATAGCTGCCTTCAGGAGACTTGACCTGGATACAGTAAGTACTGTATAGGTGTTATATAGCAGCCTTCAGGAGACTGGACCTAGACACAGTAAGTATAGCTGTTACATAGCTGCCTTCAGCCTTTTACAGCATGATAACAAAAAAGTGCAGGACAGTATACAACAGAAGAAAGGAACTGATCCGGATAGAGTAAAGTTGCTAGAAGCCTATGTAATCGATCTCGCAGTTCGGGTGTCATCAGAGAACTCTGACCACTCTGTTCAACCCAGGTAACAAGGTCTGGGGCTTGTGTCACCCTCTAGGATGGGTCGCCATACACTGGTAGGAAATAGGTGGTGCAAAGACCGAAGAGTCAAAACACAGGCACAAGTATTCTCTCTACTCTCAAGTATTCTACTTTTTCTCCTTCTAAAGTTCTGGCAGAGCACATTTCTACCCTGGGTTGTGTTTTTCTCAACATCCTCCTCTCTACTTCTCTGAACCTCTTCTACCTCTCAGCACGCAACTCAGTCAGCACAACTATACCTCTCTCTAAACTCCCAGCACAAATCATGTCGCTAAATATTCAAGGATATTATCAAGTCAAGATCCTACTGTATATCACTGTATTAAGCCTTCCTGCAGTAAAGAAGAGTTTATTTATTCTAATTGGACTCAGTGGTTATTCGATAAGCACCTACACAGCCTTTGCATCTTCCTTGGGTCATCTCCCCTTTCTCTGGGTGGCGGTACCAATAGTCCGGGTGGGTCACAGCTCCACTCCTGACCACCCTGATAAGCTCTCAAGAGACCCCTAAACAGCCCGACAGGTTACTGACCACAGGGGAAAGGGTATAGCCAGCCTATCTAAAATAAAAGTAGGTGTGCCATCATACCTGTGTGCCCAACCGTCACTGGCGTCATGACAACCTAACATCTGGCTGAGCTATTTTCCGCCCAACCACCATAGAAGTGGCGTCACACGTTACGATCTAGCAATTGACCGGTCGAGCATACACAGCAAGTACACCAGGAGATATGGAGGGGGCCATAGTGTCAGAGCATGGAGTAGATACCAGGAGACAGGGCAGTACACCAAGAGATGTGGAGGGGGCTGTAGTGTCCAGAGAAAAATCACAGAGAAGAAACGTGATCCTTTTATTCACATCAAACGCAACGTTTTGGCTGGTACTTCAGCTTGAAAAAGGCTGAAGTACCAGCTGAAATGGTGCGTTTGATGTGCATAAAAGGATCACATTTCTCACCAGAGGTGCTGTCTCCTGCGATTTTTCTCATATAGAGTAACAGGTCAGATGCCGTGACCCGATATAGAGAAAATTCAAATGTCATGACCAAATATAGAGACAAATCAAATGCCATGACCAAATATAGAGACAAATCAAATGCCATGACCAAATATAGAGACAAATCAAATGCCATGACCAAATATGGAGACAAATCAAATGCCATGACCAAATATAGAGATAGATTGGATGCCATGACCATATATAGAGACACATCGGATGCCATGACCAAATATAGAGACCAATCAAATGCCATGACCAAATATAGAGACAAATCAAATGCCATGACCAAATATAGAGACAAATCAAATGCCATGACCAAATATAGAGATAGATTGGATGCCATAACCATATATAGAGACACATCGGATGCCATGACCATATATAGAGAATGGATCGGATGCTTTGACCATATATAGAGAAGGATCAGATGCCACCAATCCCAGCCGTCCTATGCACCAAATCCAGTACTTGATACATGCCCATAGCCATAACACAGCCATATTCTTCTTCCCGCTGCGCACATCTCGCCTGCTTATTGTATACAAACAAGTGATAATTAATAAAGCGCGCTGGCCTTATTAAGAAAATATCAAGAAGTTTTCATTATTAAATATAAAGACGCAGAAGACATAAATACGGGCTGGTTATTAAACAAGAACTGGATCTGCGGAGACAATAATCCCCAGGACATCCAATTAATAATAATTGGAGTTGTTGCACATTAGTCTTCTGATGGATAGCTCCGACTCCTTAAATGAAAAGTGTACAGTGTAATTCTATTGTTCCCTTTATCACTTCAAGTACAATGTAAATCATTCCGCCCAGACACCACTGTGTATAACACTTCACAGGACTGGATGCTTTTTCTACTCATTAATTGCTTGCGAAAATGTCATTGGAGAGTTTATGTTTGCAAAAATACTTAAACATGCATTAGATAATCATGTATTTTATATGGGCTGAAGGGGTTTTTTTTATTTTTATTTTTTCCTAATGCAAAAGTACAATATTCTGTAACCAATCTGGTAATGATGGGTATAATATGATGTCAGGTTTTCATCCTTTCATGATTCGCGTTGCCTTACATCCAAAACAGAGACGGCGTAATTGGAATCTTTGGGATTATGGAGCCGCTTGCCAGTAAATCTAATAGGGCAAAAAAATGGAAGACGTCTCCTTGTAACTATTACTGCATTGCAACCGGAATACATCATTCATAATACTTATTATTTACAGACATGGGATATATATATCTGTATATACAGTATAGACCTGTAGACTTTCCTAATATTGTCTTTGCATTCAAAGTGAACAAAACTTGTGGGTTGCGATGCCCTAAGGTGCCAATTCATGTATTTTCCTGCAGCAGGACACGGGAGGCATGGTCTTCTGACTGTTTCCTAGGCATGGAGTAGAGATGAGTGAATCAACTCCATTTCACTTGAAATTTCCCCTCCAAAAATTGGATTAGTTGAAATTCAAACTTTTGGAATTTGTTTTGGGTGACTTGGAGCGGACGCTATGCAGGTTTCATGAGGAACCTTTAAAACTATGTACAGGAGCAGGGACTCCTTTCAAAGGAGAGAGTCCTTGCTCCTGTAAATTGTGTGATGAAGCAAACACTGTATGCCACACTGCTCAGTCAATGTGTGTGGCTGCCTGAAGATACAGAATGTAGTGATGCTATTATATGCATAGTCATTGGCTGGGTCAGGAGCTGCGCATATGTTCCCTGACTAGTAAGGCATACAATGTATGCTTCACCGCTCAACAGACCAGAGCAGAGACCAATGCTGTTGACAGAAGTCCCTGCTCCTGTACATACTTTCCATAGTGCCCTACAGCAGGTAGGAAGGTTTGGCGGAGGTGTGCGGCTGATCTGCGACAGGTATCAAGCATAAAGCTGTTGGCCTATGTAAAGAAAAGTACACCCAGGGCCTACTCACCAGCAATATGAGAGTTCCTTTTGCAGGAGAAGCAAGGTTCAATGGCAGTGGAAGCAGTGTTGGACTTGTGGCTGGGAATGGTTTGCCCATTGGAAGTGGTAGTGGGCTGACGAGACACGGGCACATGGGAAGCTGTGCCAGGGGGCTGCCTGTTGGGTGCACGAGGGTCTATGAAGAAGGAGAGCTCTGGTTGTTTTACCAAGCAAAGTGAGAGGAAGGCTTTATAGAGGAGATAGTGAGCTACCACTAGTAATCTGGAGGTCGAAGTCGGAGAATGTCCATGGAGGAAGGTGGCTTGTAGCGTTCTGTGTGGGCCATCACAGAGTCATCTAGGGCTGTGTAGAGAAAGCAAAATGGTTACAGAACCAGTAAGGGGCACAGAATGGTGTACTAAAGACACCAGCAGGGGTAGTTGGGGCCTTTCTGGGGTCTGGGAAATATTCCTGTCCAAGTGGTGAGGTGCAGCAAGGTCTGCTTCCCCTCCAGGCCTATAGTGTTACCAGGACAGTAAGGACTAGCGAGTGGCTTGGATAGTTCGGTTTGATATGTTTTCTAGTTGGGTCCTAATAACAGGATAGTGGGATGAGCCTAGTGGACAGTAGGAGGAATTGTAAAGGGGGCTCCTAAGGATGGGGCCTGGGGCATTGAGATTATTCACTGGTAACAGTGAGAGGGGATCCTGAGATAGATGTGGCCTAGTGGTCCACATAGCCTGCTGGAGGGGTGTCAGTAGGTGATTTGGAGAAGATGGTGGGAAGGATAAAGAGAGGGAAGACAGACATCAGACAGATGGTAGAATACATAGAATTGACGTGGACCTGTGTGAAGTCATATACACCTGCTAGAAGAGAACAGAGATCTGAGATAGACTCTCTACTGCCGAATTGTAGGTAAAGAAGTGCTAAAGCGAATATACCACTAGTGATGAGCGAATACTGTTCGTTCGAATAGATATTCGATCGAATAGTGAGATATTCGAATATTCAATATTCATATGAATATCCCGCGAATATTTGACAAATATTCGATAAGCGTTCAAATCCCCCAGCTTCCGGTTTTACCATCCAAATGGTCAAATAGATGTTTTTCACTAATCGAATACTTGTCCCCATATACTTTAATGGGATCGAATATTCGAATATTCGCGGGGTAGTCGTACGAATATCAAATATTCTAATATCTCACTATTCGCTCATCACTATATACCACTTCAACCCATATATCAAGTTTTTCATACAACCTTATTTCAGTCTGTTTCCTGGTTCCCGAGATGCGGTCTCTTTTCTAAATATGCAAAATAGGTCTTTTGGTGCACTGGAGGCGGGCCGAATGAAACACAAATTTTAGGTACTGGGCAGTGGATTAAAAAAAGGACCGCACCATTGGAATACAGCGGCGTATATCTGGTGGTATGAAAAACTTTAGACATGGGTTAAAGTGGTACATTGGCTGATCTGTTTGAATGACTGTGGTCCACATTTGTCTCCTTTCGAAGGGGAACCACTGTACTGCCCCATGTTACAGAGTAGGTGACAACCCATTGAGGACTAGAGGTCCCCTGGCTAAAAGCATTGCTGTATTGAGATCCAAGCAGAGAAATCATCGACTATCTACTTCTGTAAGAGGGATATTAAATGTAAGATAGAAATATCCAATCCCAACAAAAGCCGAACAACATTCTCCGCTCACCGATAACCTTTCCCCCCCTTACCGGTGCCGGCTAATGGAAACAGCAAGGTTAGCCCATATCTGGAATCTACGGAGCCTTTAGCCTTCCCGTGGGGTAAAGGTGCTCTGTAAGTTAAAATCCGATTTTAGTGAAATTTTTCTACAGAAGCAAATATGAAATTCCTGGCGAAAGCGGATGTGCCTTTAAAAGCCATACGGAAAAAAAAAAAACAACATCAAAAGGGCCTCGTAATAAGATGTACAGACGCAGAATGGACCTTTTATCGTCTATTCTTACCGACATTTTAACATCTTAAAAGACATTAAATGGTTTAGCAATTGAAATGGCGTACGCGTAGCCTTCGAAGGATTTTCCTCCACAAGAACATTGTAAAAGGAATTTTCTGAGTTGGCTGTAAATAGGTCCAGGACAATATTGACCTTGATCCCAGCCTATTTACCTCTTATGCTTAGAATATATATGCAATGAAAGAGGTATTCAATCCGTCTTGGCGCAGACACAGAAATTGTTCACATCTATCAAGCCGGATTCGAGGGGACAGAATCACAAAGGCGCGATAGCTAGTTAATGACCATCCAAGTGGTGAGCATTACAAATATTCGGCTATTATGAATGGGCCCCTATAGAACCAAGCCTTTGCTTACTGTATCTGAGCCCTACTGTATGTTGTTTATTATTCTCTGACATACGCATTAAAGCAAAAAAAAAAAAAAAAACGCATTTTAATTTTAAATAAATTTACATTGAAAATATATATACACGTCTTTATGTGAAAGGATGACAGTAAAGTGCCTTTCTTTTCCCGTTTTCCAGCAGTGATTGATTCATTGTATAATGCTATTCTATGGACGCTAATATATGGTCTCAATTTAAAAAAGGTCTAAAATCCAGCGGGTTAACCCTTCGGTCTCAGCTAAAGGAGGTTACCGACTGACATTGTGGAGGAGGTTTGTTGGTTTTTCAATAATATCTGCCGTGAATTCTCGGTTGTGAGACCCTCGTAAAGTCACTTTACACAATTTAAATAAATGCTAAAACCGAGACATAGCGGTAGTTTTTATTAATACTTCGATAGCCATCAATATTTTCCATTGTATATTTGTAATTTTTTTTTTATATACATCACATTCTGAGATGAGTGACGCTACATAGACGACGCTTTCTCAAATATTCACAGGGAATTCCTTTTCTTATTCCAGCTGTTGATTGACGGACATGCAACGTTTGGATCCTCAGAACACATAATAACGTATAACACATAATAACAACAGAACGCATTATATCATATAGGCAGTGTTGAGCAGAGTAGTCGAACTGTTTGGATTCGCCAATGTTCTCCGTCTAGAGAAGTTGGAAGCCGCCCTTGAGAGTCCTGGAAAACATGTATACATCATAGGCTATTACACAAAACGATTATCGACTGTACTTGGCCGATTACTGGCTGTCTGACCGTTAATTGTTTTGTGTAATAGCTCATGATGACAGGTTGGCGCACGCTTCCTCCTTCTCATCCCTTCGTCTGATAGGACCCATACGCTTTATCCATGTTTTCCTGGCAGCCCTAGGACAGCATCTAACTTCTCCAGATGTCGGGAGTCAAATGCTGAGTGTTCAGATTCGAGAATGTTGCCGAACCCGATTAGTTTGGCAACGCCGCTCAACACTAGATTTTCTTTTGTCTGCTGGACCAGCCATTACCCACACAGGACCATGCTCGTGGAGCGGCCAGGTACCTTCTAGCATCCTAGAGTGGACTAATGGGTGAAAACCTAGAGGGCCCTCAGAATCCGCTCCTGCACTAGCCCAAAGTCACACCGGGTCCGTAGCCCAGCGGGTCCACACCCATAGACCTCTATGTGATCTAACTGCGTTCACTACAACTGTGGGTGTTTCGGGCCTTTGCAGCTATGTGAAATCTGCTTTCAGAATAGTATATCTCCTATTTATTGTGGAAGATTTTTTTTTTCATTTTCATAGTAATTAAAAAAAAAAATGTGTTGATCTTTTGTACTCCGGCAAAAATCTTTTTATTTAAATCAACTGGTGTCAGAAAGTTATATAAATGTGTAATTTACTTCTATTTCAAAATCTCCAGTCTTCCAGTACTTATCAGCTGCTGTATGTCCTGCAGGAAGTGGTGTATTCTCTCCAGTGTTACAGGTCACCCAGGCCATTATTACACATCAGGGCTAGAGGTGTACTATATGATCACGTTGGTGACTTTTACCATGATTCGCCTTGTTTCATGGACTTTTACATACCCAGGTCTGTTCTACAATGTGCTGCATCCAGCCAGTTAGCATCAAGCTCTTTTGTGTTTTCAACCCTGACAAATCTATAACCATCCAATACTATGGCTATTTTTGCTAAAACGTGTGATATATTCAGGACTGGGTGATGAAACGTGTCGGCCCCCTGATCAGTCGCCTTTTATCTTCCCGTTCCTTGTCTTCCGTCTGCTGTAGAAACGTGGATTTCACTTTGGGTATTTGATAGACTTGTTCTCCTGTACATGAATTGTTCAGCCTTTTATCTCTTCCCACATTCAGAGTTGATGCTATTCGGCACAGTTTTCCTATATTTATTAAGCTTCTATTGTCAGGTGTTTAGTTTATAGTTTTTATATTGGACAATATCTGTTGTTGTGCATTATTGGAGCCATAATAGAAATATTATGTCATCTATTATACTGCAAGGGATACGTTGGTGAATTTTTATTTTCAAATCAACATGTGTCAGAAAGTTATACAGATTTGTAAGTTACTTCTATTTATCTCCAGTCTTCCAGTACTTATCAGCTGCTGTATGTCCTGCAGAAAGTGGTGTATTCTCTCCAGTCTGACACAGTGCTCTCTGCTGCCACCTCTGTCCATGTCAGGAACTGTCCAGAGCAGCAGCAAATCCCCATAGAAAACCTCTCCTGCTCTGGACAGTTCCTGACATGGACAGAGGTGGCAGCAGAGAGCACTGTGTCAGACTGGAGAGTGTACATCACTTCCTGCAGGGCATACAGCAGCTGATAAGTACTGGAAGACTTGAGATTTTTCAACAGAAGTAAATTACAAATTTGTATAATTATCTGACACCAGTCGATTTGAAAATAATGTTTTTTGTTTTTTGTTTCCAGAGTACCCCTTTAACCCATCAATTGACCTTGTGCAGGATGCTGAAGAGCTACAGATACAGGTAAGAGGGACAGGAGAGGCAGAAGTTATTGGTTCACATTATCTATAGGACCCCGTGGGGGGATTGCATCACCGAAATTAGAAACTGATATCAAATAAGTGTCACCAATCCTACCTGGCACATGTAAGTTCCCTTGGTTCAAGTCCAAGGGTTCTCAATTTTTTTTTCCCTAAAGGGGTACTCCACTCAAACATAATGTTTGATATGTTGCTGCCCATGGTGAGACTAACAATTCCTTCCATACTTGTTATTATCTATTCAGTCTCCTTCCCCCAGTTCTCAGCTGCTGCTTTCTGCTGAAGACACAAAAATCTTTGTGTGTTTTGAATGGGGCAGGAAGCTGTATGTCTCTTTTCTCTTTTAGCAGTGGAGACACAACTGTTCTGGGGCCCCCGGGGGCCAGACTGTGCTCTCTTAGTGGGGAGGGGAGCAGGGAAAGTATATTCAGCCAATCCGCAGCTGAGGCAGCTACTGATTGGCTCAGTCAGCCTCAGATTCTGATTGGCTGTTTAGCTTTCTTTTTATAAACGAGCGCCCGAATAGCACTCAGTACTCACTTGAGTATCTAGTACTTTTGAGTAGCCTGATACTCGAGCGAATACTATACTCGATAGAGCTCACTCATTTCTAGTCCCCACTGCTACACCACGAAGAACGGAGACAAGGTCTGTTCACTGTGTTGTGCAGGTGCTAAACAATTGAAAGGTGAGGGTGCCGGGGGTGTCGGGGGTGATTCGAGATGAGTTCATTCAAAACCAGAGCATGGGGCATTTGATATTATCGGTGGCTGAAGAAGTTGGATGCAGCCCATGGATGTCCATGTTTTCCAGGCAGGCTTAGGGCTCCTTCTGCCACAGATAATCAAATGCAGCACGCTCGGTTTTGAACCCAAGTGTGCTCAATGTGCGTTCATCTCTAGTGGCGATCAGTGACTGATGATCGATAAGGAGAAACATAAAATGATGGGTGACACACTAATGTCTCTATTCCACGGAGTGTTTATCGGCTAATTCGGCTGATTATAGCTCCATGGAATAGAGATTGTTTCATCGGCTGTTAGGTTCAAACCTAAAATCATCTGGCACCGACCGCGCATCGCTGCATGGAATAGCGATGCGCAGCGGGCGACCAACAATTTAACCAACGCATTACCTAAGCATGTTGCAGGCCTTCTCCTGCGCTCCTTCTTCCTCCCAGACCCGCGCACAGCAGCAGCTTTGGTGCGGCCTGTCTCAGCTGACAGACTGCTCAGCCAATCACTGGTCAGGACCGCCGCGGCCAGTGATTGGCTGAGCGGTCTGTCAGCTCAGACAGGCCGCACCAAAGCTGCTGCTGTGCGCGGGTCTGGGAGGAAGAAGGAGCGCAGGAGAAGGCCTGCAGCATGGTTAGGTAATGTATGGTGTTTAAACAAGGGCTGCAAGGACATCAGTAACGATACCTGTGCAGCCCTCACTAAACGATTATCGGGCCGTGCAATAGGCCCAGTAAATGAGCGCCAATCTATCAGATCGGCGCTCGTTTACATTATCGATCGGGCCCCCACCGGCATGGGAATAGGATCCTAACCGAATCAGAGACTGTTGGGGGGCCAATGATAAAATGTTTAATTCCCCAAAAACCTCCATGTTCCTCTATATACTCCATAGAGGTCGATAGAGGTTAGTCAGTCCCCGATACATCATGCACCAAGGCCTATTAGAGATCTCTACCAATATATACAGTCTTGAGTGCGAAGCCCATTATACATATACAGTGATCAACCTTCCCATAAAGGCTACGAGCCGCTACATTGTTACAAACAATGTCACATAATAAACTCAACTGTAACATAACAATCAGATGACTACATGTAAAACACAACACGTCATTTTTTTCTTTGTTATTAGCAAACGATCATACGGCAATAATAATAATAATGATCCAAGTTTTTTTAGGGGGGGAAATACAAAAGCCTCAGCAGAACAAGGGAAGAAGCGGAGACCGTGCAAAACAGCAAAAATGAGATGCAAATTTGGCACAGACCACCCAGAGTGAAGGACTCAGGAGGAAATAGCGGGATTAGCTTCCGTAATTAGTCCATTCCAAATGTCATGTCATGTAAAGTATTCCAGAAAATCAACACATCGCGTTCGGTGTTTGTACAAAAAAACAAACAAACAAATGATTAAAAAAATACAAAAACATTTCAACAAAATTTCAGCTTGAACTCGGAATCACTTTAAGCTATTACTTCTCCCAAACTTTAATAATATACTAATGTTTCTCTTTCTCTCCTGCCTTTTTTTTTTTTTTTTAAGGTTGTTTTTGCAAAACGGGAAAAAAAAAGATAATGAACTGATAAGCTTTAAAGTACCTGGAGGAATTACTATTTCCATAAAATGCAAATGATATAGACAATAAAATGGATTGTAATTTATGCAGCTACTGTATATTTTGTAGTTAATGGGCCTTATTTCAAAGAGATGCGCCTCGCAGACTGTCAAGTGGAATAAATACATTTGGAAAATAAGGTCAGAATAAGATAAGTGCAAAATCATTGCTTCCAATATTTTGGATTGTAACCAAGGGATAGACACTTCTAAATTCAGCAAATACAAAAGAAAATTAGGGAGGGCTTTTTGTGGAAACTTCAAATTTTTGCTAAATATTGCTGGGAAATTCGGGAGGGGGGGGGGGGTGGGGGGGGGGGGGGGGTTCTTCACTGCGAAAGAGATAAAGCGGCAATTTGCAGTGAGAGCTTTATGCAATGAGTCTGGGTGACCGGGAGGCGCTATCTGGCGCTGCCATTGTGCATTAGAGGGGATTGAGGCAAATACCAGGTGACGCTTCTCAACCAATCAGGCAAAAGGCACATTTAAATCCAAGATGAAATAAACATAGATGTTTTCCCACCAATAACAACTAGGCTCTCTTCCCTTTATTGGCACTGCAATACCACACACAAACTGAAGAAAAGAGTGGCGCCATTTTTTTAAAAGAAATTTAGGGATATGATTGGTGTAATGCCATTGGCTTGAGCTTATTGACATCACACAGATGACCTCTCGTGACCTTCCTTCTCCTGTCCTCTGCACCTTCCTGTCTTTCTACCTGTTTTTCCGCCTGCCAATAGGGTATGTGTCTCTAGTGCATGCACCCAAAGCCTGTCCCCACCAACCATCCTCCTCCACCACTTCAGACCGTCGCACCCCACTTCCCTTTCCTCAGCAACATATTTCCTTGTGTTCCATAGTGAAGGTATTGCTGTTCCTGTTAGTTCCTCTGCCTCTGTTACTGCTTTTATCATTGCTCAGCACTTCTCGGTTTGAGGTTGGCACAAGGAAGTACCCGCCCAGCCAATCAATGGCCGCAGTGGGGTCCAGCCTCAACTACTGATTGGCTGAGCAGTCAGTTCCTCACACCTGTAAGAATGGGCGTGGCTGGGGAGCGAGGAAGGAAGCTTTAGGTTCCTTTAACCATCACAACCTGCCTGATCAGAATTCTAAAAAATTATATATATTCTTTATTCTTTACTGTAAGAGCAGTGAGACTGTGGAACTCTCTATATTCTTTACTGTAAGAGCAGTGAGACTGTGGAACTCTCTATATTCTTTACTGTAAGAGCAGTGAGACTGTGGAACTCTCTGCCACATGTCATGGCTAATTCATTATATAAGTACAGGGGAGACCTGGATGCTTTTCTCTATAAATATATTACAAGTTTTGGATACTATACTACATGGGATAGGACGTTGATCCGGGGATTATTCTGATTGCCATTGGAGTCGGGAAGGAATTTTCTCCCTGTGATGGGGCAGTTGTCATCAGCCTCATAAGGGGTTTTTGCCTTTCTCTGGATCAACACAGTAGGGTTTCCCTAATTTGAACTTGACGGACTCTCGTTGTTTTTTCATCCTTATTAACTAAGTTACTAGGAACGTCGCCATAAATGTTCTCTTCTGATTATTACAATTATGAGATATATAATTTTTGATTCTGATGAATTTTTGAATCTCTGTGAGGGATATCTTGTTTTCTGCGTGGTGAGTTGTAGTTTTTATGTGTATCATGTGGCTTTTTTTATGTTTTTTGAAATTTTACTCTTGTTACTTTTTGCATTTATTAATATACTTTCATTTCTCTTCTGACTTTTACAAATGCAAAGATTTCAATGAAAGTAATTTTCATGAAAAAAAAAAATTGGTACTTTTTTTTGTATGTGAATTTGCATTCTAAGCACCCCAATAATTAACAGGAATACTAAGACAGCAGGTGTAAGAGGCCTCATCAGGCCCCTGGCTGCCATCCTAACTACTCAGCACTTTGTGATTGGGTCAAAGGAGAGGGGGCCGGTAACAGAGAGGTCCCAGCAATGTCTCGTTGCCTAAATGTTGTTATTGACCCCAGTATCTAGATGGTTGAACAGCTGGAATCTAAGTTACCCCCCATCCTTCCTACCGATGATAGATGTTACTGATAATAGCCAGCACCTGCTGTGTATAGAGCAGGCGAAGCCCCCGAGCCTGCTCCATAGTCCATAACTGGCGTTGGGCCGAACTACAGAACTGTTTAGGTTCAGCAACGTTCTTCAAACATGAATGGTTGGCATTGGATCACCGGTGGCGGCAGAAGTTGGATGCAGCCCTAGGGCTGCCAGAAGACAAGGATCCAGCTTATAGGCTATAGCCGTATCCATGTTATCCAAGGCTACATCCAACTTCTACAGCCACGGAGAGTAGAGTGCCAAAGTTCGGGGTTGGAAAACGTTGCTGAACCCAAACTCCGCTCAACACTATCCCTAACCCAACACCATTCCCAAACACTCAATCTTCCTCTTCTATACTCGATACAACCTCAACCCCTCCACCTTATCCCAAAAGGCCAGCTATAAGACTCTCCCGAATCTATCCACCCATCAGTAATATTTCATATCGCTCCCCCCCACAAAAATAAAGAACGGCTATTTGTTGTTTTTTTTGTACAAAGCCAAACACTTCATCCGGTGAATGACATTAGACTTCAGAGCGGTGAAATATTATGAAAGGCGACACCATTAATATTCGTGGCGAGTCAGAATAATTCATGGCTCGGCCGAGTAATGTCCGATGATATATTATAGCCAACAGTATCATTTACATTACATCTTAAGAAATATTGACAAAGATAAGTTCTCAAACAATGACTAAAGCTTGTACCCAATGTTAGGAGTTCTCGGTTTGCAACGTCAAGCGGCTTTTCAATTAACTGTGCGGTATACAATGTAATTATTCATTTATTATAGTCACTTTAGATATGCTAGAGATTAAAGAGTGAAACAAATCATTTGGGTGACATGGCTTTGTGATACATTACTATTATTCCCATTCCGTGTCCTATCACCGCCCCAAGATTTATTGCAGCCATTTAAATGGATAAACTAATTTTTTTTTTTTCGCCCTCGTTCTGTTCCATACATTAGAGGGATTTAATTTTACTATAAATGTCAGAGATTTCTGTCATCTGAACAGCGTGGGCATTGTACTATTTGGTGATATCGGTGACATAAGCACAAAGGGGTCTCTGTGGTGCAAGTGGTGGTGTAACAAAGACTATTGTTAGAGAAAGGAGCGCTTACTGTACCATCATGGCCGCCGAGTGGTCCGCCGTAGAGAACTAGAAGAAATTCAGAGAAAAGTTGTCATATATATATATATATATATATATATATATATATATATATATATATACACACACACACACACACACACACACACACACACACACACACACACACACACACAGTGGTACCTCTGTACATAATTGGTTTAGGAAGGCTGTTTAAAGGGGTTATCCAGTGCTCCAAAAACATGGCCACTTCTCCCCCTACTGTTGTCTCCAGGTCAGGTGCGGTTTGCAATTAAGCTCCATTTACTTCAATGGAACTGAGTTTAAAAACCCCACCCAAACTGGAGACAACAGTAGGGGGAAATTGGCCATTTTTTTTGTAGCGCTGGATAACCCCTTTAAAAACCCTGCACTGTCTCCCTTAGGAAATAATGTAAATGTGTTTAATTGGTTCCAGCACCCACCAATAATTAAAGGGGTACTCCGGCGAAAATCTTTTTCTTTAATTTGACTTTGTAATCTGATTGCAAAAAAGTCATTAAACGCTTTCCAGGTAAAGTAAAGAGAAACAGCCCAATTAATTGAAGTGCGATGCCGAATGGGAGAATGTATTGTCTTGAAGGGGAACTTCCAAATATTAAAAAAAGTACTCCAGCGAAAATATCTTTCTTTCAAATCAACTGGTGCCGGAAAGTTATATAATTTTGTAATTTACTTCTATTAAAAACTGTCAGCAAGTTATCCAGATTTTTAATTGACATTAAAAAAATCTCCAGTCTTCCAGTACTTATCAGCTACTGTATGCCCTGCAGGAAGTGGTGTATTCTCTCCAGTCTGACACAGTGCTCTCTGCGGCCCCCTCTGTCCATGTCAGGAACTGTCCAGAGCAGTTACAAATCCTCATAGAAAACCTCTCCAGCTCTGGACAGTTCCTGACATGGACAGAGGTGGCAGCAAAGAGTACTGTGTCAGACTGGAGAGAATACACCACTTCCTGCAGGACATACAGCAGCTGGAAGTACAGGAAGATTTGAGCTTTTTTAATAGAAGTAAATTAAAAACTACTTTCACCTTCTGGTACCAGTTGATTTGAAATACATTTTTTAGGTGAAGTACCCCTTTAATTGGTTTCAGCACCCACCAATAATTACATCGTATAGTGCCCAGTTTGTTCACTACAGTACAGAACAGCACGATATTGTACAGTACATTTTAAAAAGGAAATGTTCAACAGAATCAGTAGATGTATTACAGTAGTCACCAAATCCTCACTCATCCTTAGGGTATGTTTACACCAGGGCCGTTTTAATACATTGGTGGGCCCAGTGCACAGCCCACAAGCCCACAGCCCCCCCCCCCCAACCCAGCGTTATCAGAATCGGAGCTCCACACACAGTATAATGCCCTGAATGCCCCCACACTGTATTAAGAGCTCCAATACATACAGTAGTTACCTTATAACCTTATAAAGATATCACCAATGATACCATTACACATACCGCCACACCATGACCACTATCACTACAGACCCTATAACAGTTACATCCATTTACTCACAGGGGGCGTCTTCTCTCAGAGTCTTTCACCTTTTCTTTCTCTCCTTCCAGCCTGGGCCACCTTTAAGTCTTCCCCCGGCTGTGAATCTTCTCTTCAGAATCTGCCAGAGAAACATTTTAGGCTCCAACACATACAGTAGTAAGGTCCCCTGTACCCCTATACAGTAGTCACCCCCCTCTGTGCCCCTATATAGTAGTTACACCCCTCTGTGCCCCTATATAGTAGTTACCTCCCTCTGTGCCCCTATATAGTAGTTACCTCCCTCAGTGCCCATATATAGTAGTTACACCCCTCTGTGCTCCTATATAGTAGTTACACCCCTCTGTGCCCCTATATAATAGTTACACCCCTCTGTGCCCCTATATAATAGTTACACCCCCCTGTACCCCTATATAGTAGTTACACCCCTCTGTGCTCCTATATAGTAGTTACACCCCTCTGTGCCCCTATATAATAGTTACACCCCTCTGTGCCCCTATATAATAGTTACACCCCTCTGTGCCCCTATATAATAGTTACACCCCTCTGTACCTCTATATAATAGTTACACCCCTCTGTGCCCCTATATAATAGTTACACCCCTCTGTGCCCCTATATAATAGTTACACCCCTCTGTGCCCCTATATAATAGTTACACCCCTCTGTACCTCTATATAATAGTTACACCCCCTGTACCCCTATATAGTAGTTACACCCCTCTGTGCCCCTATATAGTAGTTACACCCCTCTGTGCTCCTATATAGTAGTTACACCCCTCTGTGCCCCTATATAATAGTTACACCCCTCTGTACCTCTATATAGTAGTTACCCCCTATGTACCCCTATATAGTAGTTACCCCCCTCTGTGCCCCTATTTAGTAGTTACACCCCTCTGTGCTCCCACTTAATAATTAGGTATGCTCTGTGCACCAATATAGTAGTAAGGTCCCTATATAGTATAGGCCCCTCTGTGCAGCCCTAATGTTAGTATAGACCCGTGTGCTGCCCCCAGTAGTATAGAAAGCTGTGTGCTGCCCCCAGTAGTATATAGAGCTGTGTGCTGCCCCCAGTAGTATATAGAGCTGTGTGCTACCCCCAGTAGTATATAGACCCCATTGTACTGCCCCCAGTAGTATATAGACCACTAGGTGCTGCCCCCAGTAGTATATAGACTCCTTGTGTGTTGCTCCTAGTACTATAGACCACTAGGTGCTGCCCCCATTAGTATATAGCCCCTTCTGTGCATCCCCCAGTAGTATATAGACCCCTTATGCACTGCCCCCAGTAGTATATAGACCACTAGGTGCTGCCCCCAGTAGTATATAGACCCCTTGTGTGCTGACCCTAGTGCTATAGACCACTAGGTGCTGCTCCCATTAGTATATAGCCCCCTCTGTGCTCCCCCAGTTATATATACCGCCACTGTGCATCCCCCAGTAGTATATATACCCCCTTGTGCTCCCCCAAGTAGTATATAGTCCCCCTGTGCACCCCACAGTAGTATATATCCCCTGTGCTCCCCCAAGTAGTATATAGTCCCCCTGTGCACCCCCCCTTTATATAATCCCCCTGTGCACCCCTTTTATGTATATCCCCTGTGTGGCCCCAGTTATATATATACCCCCTGTGTGCCCCCCCCAGTTATATATATACCCCCTGTGTGGCCCCAGGTATATATATATCCCCTGTGTGCCCCCAGATATACATATACCCCCTGTGTGCCCCCAGATATACATATACCCCGTGTGCCCCCAGATATATATATACCCCCTGTGTGCCCCCAGTTATATATATACCCCCTGTGTGCCCCCAGATATATATACCCCGTGTGCCCCCAGATATATATACCCCCCTGTGCACCCCCTTTTATCTAATCCCCCATCACTTTGCGCTCCCCCTGTTTAAATATACCTCTTGTGTGGCCCCCCCAATTATATATACCCCCCTGTGCACCCCATCCCCCCCAGTAGTATATAGGCCCCCCCTGTGTGCTGCCCCCCGTTATAAAGGCCCCCTTTGGGCTTCCCCCTCCCATATAGCAAGTAACAAAAAAAACAAACACTTTATACTTACCTGGGTCCGCGCGTTCCTCTTCTCTTCACCTCACCTCACTCTTATGGCCGCAGGTCACAAGAGGCCGCTCTCCCCTCTCGCGGTGTCGGCGATGAGTGACGTCACTCAGCGCCGATACCACTGCGGGAAAACGGCCTCTTGTGACCGCAGGCAAAGCACTGCCTGCGGCCACAAGGATGACTGACAGGGAGGGAGCCAATAGCTCCCGACCTGTCAGTGCCGCTGCCTGTACCTATGAGCGCTCATAGCTACAGTACAGAGCGCCGCAGGGGGGGCCCTGCAGGGGGCGCCATGGATGGGTAACCTTACCCATCCCGATGGCGCCCTCCTGGCAGGCTGGTGGCCGGAGCCCTGTGCAACCGCAATGGTCGCACAGAGCAAAGGCCGGCCCTGCTCAGGGTGGGCCCCTTTAACCAGTGGGCCCGGTGCACGTGCACCATGTGCCCTCTGGTTAAAGCGGCCCTGGTTCACACTGAGGAATAGGAGAGGAATTGAAGAGGAAAGTTTTCTGCTTCTTCAGCTCTGGCGGAATAAGCGCGGAATTCGAGCAGAAATTCAAAGCCCCAATGGTGTCAGATAGGGTACTGGGAAACAAAGACAAGTGCAATCCTGCAACTCGCACCCACCCCAGACTGTCCCTACCTACTTGCCTCAGACAGTACCAGGGACACTGAGGACAACTAGTCGACGTTCCCTACACTCTAACAAGTGTAACACAGGACAAGACAAGACAAACACAATGGAGAATAGTCTGGAAAGCTAAGTCAGCAACAACCGAGCAACTACAGTACCAGAAGAAAGTCCGTGCGCAAAGTCAGGGTACACAATCCAAAGTCAGAATATAAATGCAACAAGAGACAGAGACACGCTTGATCCAGGCACAAGGCTCTTTCACAGGCGCTGGACCAGGGGCTGGGATTTATAGTGAACAGGAAACTAGATGCTGGCAGCTAACTGGCCAGGTCAGCTGTCAAACAGAACACAGGCAGACACAATTAGTGAGCGAGCCACAGCAAGGAAAGTGCAGGGAAAACTGAAAAACATGGACCGGATCACAAAAGACAAAAACAAAGAATGTAACAAAACCAGGAACGGACTAAGGTTAAAAAGCGCAGCAGTGCACAACAGCAGGCTGGCTGCTAAGGACACCATCGGCACGCCCTCAGCAATCGGCCCTGGACGTAGCCAGGGACGCCGTCGGCGTCACTCGCAGCCGAACCGTGCGCCTCTTCAGAGGCAGGGACCAAGCACGGGGCTCGGTTCCTGACAAATGGCTTCTGTGGGATTTCTCTAGTGGAATCCTCCCGCTGACACCTCAATTCTTTGGACGGAAAGTTGATTCCGCCTTGCGAACAATAGAATGAAAATCCCAAAATATGAGAATGAACACAATGGAACCTTGCTCTCTACATACTTTATGGGCGGAATTGTAAGCAGAATATGGATACAATTAAGAGTGGAGTTCACTTGAAATTCTGTGTCTTTTCCTCAGTGTGAACTCAGTTCATTCCTTACTGTATAGTGCCCCCCACCTCTGCACTGTAAAGGATGGGAGATGGTGGTGCACTGTCTGTACTTCTATTGTACTGCATATGCACTCCATCAATCTTATACAGTACAGGCTGGGAGATGGTGGTGCACTGCTTGTACTACTACTGAACTGTATAGCCTCTCCAGCAATTGTAGTGACCAAAAACGACCCCTAGGTCTTGTTGCTCCTGAGTAAGGTAACTCCCTCGGGTTCATACAGTTGGGGATGAAGTATCCACTGCAGTTAGTATTTTTTCCACTAGGTGTCATTAAAGCACTTGTTATTTCCTAAGCACGGCTGAGGGAGACTAAGGGTTAACTGTTCTTTGTCATATGTGTTGTCTTGACCACTAACACCTGCAGGTGCTTTCCCTCCAACTTTCACCCTATCCACTATCTCTTTTCTTACACACACACACACACACACACACACACACACACACACACACACACAGCCAACACCAATCACAGGAGGGTTTAGTTAGACCCCTGTAGGAAGGAGTTAGTTCCTAGTGGGAGGAGTCAGGGTAGTCTCGTTTGTCCAGAGTTGTGTGTGGTCAGGGGATGCAGGGCCCAGAGAAGCTACAGATTCTCTCTATGCAAGTTACAGCAACTATGCAGTGCTAGAAAGTACAAGGGGGAGAGCAGCCACAGAAGGATCACCTTTTCCACACCAGGAACCACTCTAAAACATGCAGGGCAGTTACCTAGGCATCACAGGAATTGACCACAGTGGAACAAAGTTACTTCGAGTCTAGGTATTCCACTGCGCAGTGCAGGACAACCGGGAAGTCTTGAAAGTTGGCTTAGCCCAGATAACTAGGCCTGGGGCTTATACTACCCTGACAGGATGAGTAGCTCGCAACTGTAGGACAGAAGGCGGTCAGACGTAGTCTAAACGTAAGTATGAGTGTTTTCTCTATATTCTCTTCAGTTCAACACGTTCCAGGCAGAGTACAGTACTAATTGGACAAGGCCCATCAGGCACCCTCTCTCCTCTCTTCTCTGCAAAACCTGTTACTTTCAAGCACCTTATCTGTACCTCAACCACAAGCACCTGAGTAACCTCAAGTATTGTCTGTTGCACTAAACTGTATTCTAGTCAAGTATACCTGTATTGCACTAAGCTTCTTTAAGTAGACTGTTCCATTTTTTCAAGTATTGGGCTCTGGTCTATTTTTGCCCACTCACACTTATCCACACTTACACTTGGGTTAAACCTTTCTCTGCGGGCGGGCCCCAAGCTGTCCGGGGTTGGCCCTATATCACTCCAGGCTACCATGACAAGTGCCTAAGTGACCCCGCAGTAAACAAAAAACACCCCGGGTGCCGTTCTTGCACAATCTTACACAGTACTGTACAGGATGGGAGATGGTAGTGCACTGACTGTACAACTACTATACTGTATATGCACCCGAGAAATCTTATACAGTACTGTACTGTATGTGAAGCCTCTCCAGTGCTAAACTCACCACGTACAACCCTCAGTCCATGCTCACAAAAATGTTTGGATACCGAACGTATTTAGTGTCTCAGCACAGATGTGCCACTAACTTTCTTATGCACCTGGGCAAAGTAACTCGTTCAGGTTCTCACAAAGGGGATGAAGTGAAACTGTACTATGTGTTTTTCCCCACTAGGTGTCACTGTCTGTATTTTCTATGCTATGCACAACTGAAGGAAGCACTGGGTTAAACTGTATTTGTCACATGTATGTGCTCATCCTGTCACAGGTGCAGGTCTGTTTCCCTCTTTTTCTGCCTTATCACCTCTCCTCTCTCTTTGCACACACAGCCCCACCAATCACAAGGGAGTTTAATTCGCCCCTATGATAGGAGGTTAGTTCCTGGTGGGAGGAGTTCTGGGGTCTGTCTTTAAGTTTAGCCAGGAGTTGGAGAGAGAGACACCGACAGAGAGCTTTCTTTTCGTGTAATCACCACTAGCATGCAGTGCTAGTCCCCTCAGGAGGAAGGACATCCTCTGAGGATCACCTTGTCCATGCAGGGATACTATCTACATGACACAGGGCAGCATACCTGAATTAGGTACTGACCCCAGTAGGACAAAGCTGCAGATTAGGCCTACGTATCCTAATGCAATGCAAAACTGTTTTGGGAAATCCTGGGAAGTCTGCTCAGCCCAGCGCAGGGACCTGGGACCTTGTACTACCCTAACAGGATGAGTAAACCAACACTATAGGGTGTAAGGCAGTCAGATCAAATATATCTATATGTGAGTTTAAGTATCTCTTTCTTCTTATTTGTTCTTCACTACGCTATCCCGGCAAAGTACATATCTACATTGGACAGGGCCCTCAAGATGCTCCTCTACTATACTTTCCTCTTGTCTACAAACTGCTACTACTACCTCTTGCCTGCACTTACAGTTGCCAAAGTATTGTTGTATTGCACTGAAGATCTTGAGTAAATGGATGTTATTCTGGTTAAGCTATTGGGCTCTGGTCTATTCTTACTGCGCCTGCACATACACACTAGGCTTACACTTGGGTTATCTGAAATCTCAGAAGCAGGGCCCGTTTAGGCGAGGATGAGTTTCAACACTACTCCGGGCTACTATGACAAGTGCCCAAGTGACCCTACACCAGTGACGGCTAACCTTGATACTCCAGCAGTGGATAAACGACATACAGCTGCCTGGCCTTCCTCAGAAGTCGTGTCATGAACAGGATACAAACCTTGTTGCTGCCTGTAACTGCCCTACAATTGAGTGCAAAGAATCGCTGCAAAGTACCCCTATTTTTTCACGTATTTGGTGTGGTGCAGTTTTTTGTGCACTTTGGTGCAATACGCCCGGCTACCAGGAATAGACTGTCTCAAAATGATATTGCCGCCCAAAAGTGTTACAGGACTTGGGTGTACCCTGACCGCCTTATTAAGTGCGCCCTTAGCCAAAGTGTTGCCCCAATCCAGATTCTAAAAGTGGGGGAGCGCCCTGCTAAAAGAGACTGTAAGACTTTAAAAGTCTTGGGAAAAGAAGACGGTGTTCCCGCCAAGTTGCAGACCACGCCTACAGTGCCGCTCCCTGGCGGAACCAAAGTACTCTCCAGTGTTTCTGGCAAGAGGAAGATGACGCCTGGACCCAGACCAGAAGTTCTGGCAAGACCATCTTGCTACTCCTGCTCCAGCTTCACCGCAAGTCTCCTACAGAGATCTGGTCCTGATTTCATCACCGGAGCTCCTCTCTTCTGCTGCCACCTCCTCTGCAAGCACCAGCAGCATGTCAACCTCTGGCAGTGACGACCTGCAGGTTACTGGCATATTACCACCCCCAGTGTCACCGGATCAGTCGGCATCCTCAAGTGCAGCTGCACCCTCAGCCACAGCTGCTGCAGCTCATCCTGCCTCTATCTTCCTGCGCCCTGCTAACTTGCCATATTACAGGGGAGCCCTATACTGCTCATCTGTCTCTGGTCCGGGGGAGGAGCATTAGGGGTGGCTTAGGATGATGGAGTTGTAGTTCTACCACAGCCACACAGGATTTTGCTGGCAGTTGTAGGTCTACCACAGCCACACAGGATCATGCTGGGAGTTGTTGTTCTACCATAGCCACAAAGGAGCATGCTGGGAGCTGTAGTTCTACCACAGCCACACAGGATCATGCTGGGAACTGTAGTTCTACCACAGCCACACAGATCATGCTGGGAGCTGTAGTTCTATCACAGCCACACAGATCATTAGTCACCCACACAGAAGTAGCAGTGGAGAATGTTTGTGCCCATGCGGAGGAGCAGGAGGTGGAGTGGAGGATCACACTGCTCATCAGTCTTTGTCAGCAGGGGGGTTTGGGCATCTGTTTGCTGGGAGATGCTGTGGGGGGTGGGTGCCAGGCTGCAGTGACATTACTGGGGGAGAGGAGGTTTCTCCTTGCCCTCTTAGCAAGGCGGGGGCCAGATAACTGGCCTCAGGGGGCCACATGTGGCCCGCGGGCCTTAGTTTGGGGGCCCATGCCCTGCTCACACCCCCCCTAAGGCCTGCCCTGCCTCCACATACACACTCAGTTCAGCACAGTATGAGCATATAGTCAATGGGAAGAAGGTAATAAGCTGCTGCCGGAATCCTCTAAGACTCCTCTTTTCCCTTCAGACTCCTCTGTTTTTTCCATGGACCATTTCCGGTCAGACTTCTCTGAGCAGCAGATGGATGTCTGTGGCTCCCAGCGGCTTCTGGCATTTCTGAGCTGATGACCTTGTTGAACATCTTCAGACTTGGTGACCCCAAAGGGCGAATAACACCGATATACCACGTCCTGTCACATTGTTATACAATAGAGGTCACATATCCTCATTACAGATGAGTGAGCCAACGCAGGAGAATATGGGTTTTTTAAATTTTAATTTATTTTTAGTCTCTTAATTAGAGATGAGCGAGTAGTGAAATATTCAAATTTCGAGAATTTGAATCAAATAGTCACCGAGATTCAACTATTCAAACGAATATTCGATCCCATTATAGTCTATGGGGAAAAAATTCTCTGCACTTGGAAATCCAAATTCGACCACTTGGAGGTCACCAAGTCCCCCATGAAACCCCCCTAAACGATGCCAACACCTCCTGAATGACACTGGGACATCAGGGGGAGCATGCCTGTGTACACCCAACACCCCAAAATCGCAGTATAATGCCACTCTCCGCAGTTGCGAAGGAAAAATATTTGCGAACGCTTACGGCAATGTTCACACATTTTGTTCGTATTTCTTGCGCAGCGTTACATACATGATTGCAATGTGCGTCCGTAGAGCGTCATGTTATTCGTGCGTATCACGTGCACTTAGTGGGCTAAACCAGGGACACTATAAGTCACTTGTACACACAGGGTACTGGAATGAATACACCTGCTGATGCTGCTGTTATATCATCTATGTCTTAGCACTGAGAAGCTTTGGATGCAGAAAAGACTTTTTCGCTGGATATTAGCCCTGAAATGGACTTTTGGGTTCTGTAGTAATCCTGCCCGACCAAAACCCTACTAAAACCTCTCTCTCCCTGCTCCAAGATCTTTCCCTGACTAGGTTGAAAGCTCATCTGTGGTCGAGAGGCGGGAGCCAAGTGTTTAAGATTCGAGGTCATGTGGTTCAGCCACCCAATGAGGGTAGACGCCATTTTCGTGCTGCCTGCGTACTCCCAAGGTCCCTCACTGCCTCCCTGCATGGTGATTGGATTTTAAAAAGCGCCAACTGCGATGGGAGGGCTTTCGAATGTTTCCCGCATATTCGCCACACTATTCGATTGAATTCGAATCTTTTGAATAACGCAATATTCTATCGAATACCATCTCGATCGAATCGTATTTGCTCATCTCTACTCCTAATAACTCCTTTAAAGTTGCCCACAACAAAATGGGTTGGTTAGCTGTATAATATCCTGCTGCTTGACCAGCTCATCCCCCCGACTAGTAAATTACAATATACTCTGATGGATGTTTGTTATGTGTTTTTTATACTGATCCCTTATCAGATAAATGGGGTTTCAATGGGTCTTCCATCATAGGTAAAAGTCTCGATTTGTGTCATGTTTCTGGTTTCCGTCAGGGTCTTTTATTTATTTTTTTTTTTTAAGGGTTCTTTCCATCTGAGCAAGTTATCCCCTCTCTACATATCTAGCTGATGGTAGGGGGTCTGTCCGCTGTGGCCCCTGTAATCTCGAGTACAGGTATCCCGGTCTCCTGTTAGAACAGAGTGGTGGGTCACTGCCCATTCATTCTCTATGGGAGCTGCGGAAACAGATGAGTGAACTTGAATGAAGTGGCGACACACATGCACCACATGCCACTTCCTTGAGGTCCTGTTCTTGAGATCACAGAGAAGGGGAGGCTCTAGTTTGACCCCTACGATCAGCAAGATCCCCCCTATTCTGTGCATAGGGAATACGTTTCTCAGATAGGAATATCTCATTAAAGTTAAGATCCAAGAAAGACAAAGAGGACGGCACTGCTTACTCCTTAAAGTACTATTCAGACCATGCCGATACAACCTGCGGTATACACCTCTCGTGTTGCTCAATCCATGAAAAAACAGTAAAGTATATAGATTCAGAAACAGAGTAACGGATGGCACTCACCAGGTGATGTCAAGGTGAAATCTCGGCTTTATTGGAGCATGTGAGGAGCGGGGGAGGCTGGAGTCGGGTGACCGCAGTTTCACGGCAAACGCCGCTTTGTCAAACGCCGTCACTGCGGTCACCCGACTCCAGCCTCCCCCGCTCCTCACATGCTCCAATAAAGCCGAGATTTCACCTTGACATCACCTGGTGAGTGCCCTCCGTTACTCTGTTTCTGGATCTCATTAAAGTAAATCTTTAGGACAGACATGGCCCCCCACCCCCACCAGTACTGTTGTGTTCCGTTCCTCAATCCATGTCTGTTCCCGGGGTCTGTGTCTCCTTGGGCCGGTATTCAGGCTAAAAATAACATTTATGTCAAGGAGGTGGAGCTCAGAGCACCTGGGCCCTAGGCCTGCAGCGCCTCTCTTCCTGTATTTCCTCTGCCGTCATGGTCCTGGGCTGGATCTTCCTCTTGGACAGGCCTCGGGCCCAAAGGTTCTGGGCTCAGTCAACTTCACTGACACCAGAATAAACCAGAATAAAAGTTGATTTAAGCCAAAATACCATCCCCAGGACACAGGCATACGCCAGGACCAGACATGGTTTGTGGAAGGGAACCAAACAGGAGCGGCCCAGATTCACTTTAAAGGGGTTATCCAGGCTTAGAAAAACATGTCCACAGCACCTCTCTTATCCACAGTTTGGGTGCGGGGTTCTACAGCTCATTAGAGTGCAAGGAGGTGAATTGTAAACCTGAGGACAGTGGCGGTGCTGTTTTACTTCTGGATATCCACTATAAGGTGACATTGACATCGGATGTCCGTCAGCAAAAATCTTGGCCAAAATGTTTGAGTGGGATGCAAACACATCCAACACTCTCGTGATAAAGTCTTCGCTAAAGTGACTGAATACAAGTCCTCTCTCAGCCCCGCCAGTCGCACATTCTCATCAATGAAGCAGGATCTTCTCTCCCCCTCCCTAACAACGCCTTCCCCGTCCCGTCACCTCCCGCTCACAAATCTGTATTTATTTCCCGCGCCCATAAAACGCCAGGCGGAATCCATCTCCCCTTAAGTTTTCTCGTATTCCGATGCAGCTTTTGCCGAATGCATCCGGCTGTTTAGCTAATGAGCCGTGGAAATAAGCAACTGTTTAAGTAAAATGCTCTATGAAAAAGCTTTTACCAAACACTATTTTAATATTTTAAATAGATTTTCCATTGCGGCTTCTTTGTAGCTGAATTAGTTCTTTGATGTGTTCTGACAGAGCTGTTGTTCGAAATAGTCCATTAAGTTTGTCTGTCATGCGACTTGGCCGGGGATCCAGTCTAGCACCCTTATATTTCATCATTTGTATTGCTATCAGTGCTGATTTGTAAATGTGCAAATTCTAATTAACAGCGGCCACAGTTTCTATTAAATATTAAATCATTCTTGCAGCTAATACTTTCCACAGCAGATGGAGCCCTGCAGTATGCAAATAGCCGCTCCTTAACTCCTCGGCTGGATTTTTTTTGTTTTAGCTTATAAAACACCCTCTTTCTGTTTGCTTTCTGTTTTCGGTAATACTTAAAGGTATTATTTATGCACTACGGATCCCTATTTCCTTTCTTAGCATTTCACGGACCGTTGCGTCCTAACACAGGGGTTTTGTTTCATCTCATTATGGAGCCTTAATCACACGCCATGATTCCTCCCCGTATTAATGCTTAATATTTATACGGCGACGGATACGGGGCATTTTGTCATCTTTCTATAGGTTGGGGGGGGGGGGGGGGGGTTGATCGGCCGCCTTGACGGCAGAGAGAATTGTTTAATTTGAAATCCGCTATATATTTTATGATTTCTCAGAGAAAGTGTTTTTTTTTTTTTTCTCGGAGTGTGATGAATATTCCATTAAACGTTATCAAGTAGTGCAGAAAAAAAATAAATAGGGAAAATATTAGAAAAATAAAAAATATGAAGGCGTAGAGAGTCAAGCAAATACTTAGAGGTCATTAATCAGACGGAGACCAAATAGGAGGAAATAGCGAGAGGGGGGGAATGCAATTCTCTCTTTATATTTTTAAAAAAAAATTTTTTATATCCTAAAAACCCATTTGCCGGATGCTAAAAAATGTGAGATGTCGATTAAATTCATTTAGGAGCCTCTGTATTATTTCAGGATTATAACAGCACCATAAAGGAAAACACCAGAAATAAGGGAGATGTAAAAGACGTGTGATAGGTGCTGGGTACACATCTCTGTGGATGAGAGTCTCTGGGATGGTCAGGCGAGTGTTCACACACTATGGAAGCAGGTCCTGGCTCAAACACAGAGATAGTGACTGGAACACGAACAGGATGCACTGTCCAGCGACCCGGGGGGGCAGGTGTTATGTGGCTGGGCTGGTTGTTGTAGTACCACTAGGGCACTTGTCACGGTGGCCAAGGGTGGTAGGGTTGCCCGACCCTGGATACACAGACACAGCACCTCTTGTTTTATGGGGGTTTGTGTTGTGCAAAGTGTCGCACAATAATGAACACTTAGTCCAAGTAACGTAACCAATTAAAATCTTTATTGAAGAAAACTTTGTAGTGCAGTACAAGTCTGTCTATCTATCTCCTATCTATCTATCTATCTCCTATCTATCTATCTATCTATCTATCTATCTATCTATCTCCTATCTATCTATCTATCTATCTATCTTCCTATCTATCTATCTATCTATCTATCTATCTATCTATCTATCTATCTCCTATCTATCTATCTATCTATTTATCTATCTATCTATCTCCTATCTATCTATCTCCTATTTATCTATCTATCTATCTATCTATCTATCTATCTATCTATCTATCTATCTATCTATCTCCTATCTATCTATCTATCTCCTATCTATCTATCTATCTATCTCCTATCTATCTATCTATCTATCTATCTATCTATCTATCTATCTATCTATTATCTATCTACCTACCTATCTATCTATCTATCTATCTATCTATCTCCTATCTATTATCTATCTATCTATCTATCTATCTATCTATCTATCTCCTATCTATCTATCTATCTATCTATCTATCTATCTTCGTCCTATCTATCTATCTATCTATCTATCTATCTATCTATTTGTATACAGGTTGTATAGGACAATAGACAATTGTTTCACAGTTCAGGAATCTTAGTAATACAATAAACGGTTATACTTTCACTTGTAAAGAACACAGCTGATAGATAAGAGAAGATAATAAAATATATATATATATATATGATTTCAGGCACAGCTTGGACACTGGTAGAAGTTTAGAGATAAGATTTGACACCGTCTCGGTATCCAGTAGATACTTGGAGTAGACTAGACCTTGATGGGAATATCTTAAAATAACCTTTGAGTGTATAGTGGTCACAGTTGTGGGGGTCTACTGGTTACAGATCGGGGTAACCTATCCAGAAAATGAGGCACTCAGCTAGGGCTTCGGTTAGAAGAAAGTCCACAAGAATGAACATCCGCCTGAGCTATCCTGTTGGCACAGAGTGACACACAATCAGGCATTACAGGCCCAGCTAGTGGGAGAACTAGTCATCGGGGGAGCCCCTTAGAAAATATAGCAGCTTGCAGTAGAGACTCTGCCTTTGCAATTAGCGTAAGTACTGATGAGTACAATACCTCCAGTGAACTTATGCAGCAATCAGAGGTAGAAGATCATTAGCCCAGCATGTATAATATTAGTCACAGTTTTTACCACAGCCCTCCTTGCCATGCTTTAGCCCCGAAATGGATAGGGTATCAATAATCATGGAAAATAAACAGTTGTCCCACAAATGGACCTTGGCCCTGGTAGAATCTCCTCAGCAGGCTGTGGATATACACTCTTGCTCATGTAGTAACAAGAATAACTGCAACTAGCACTAGCCAGCATGCACACTGGTCCTAACCCCACTTATATATGACTCTGCGGGGGGAAGGGGGCTCTAAATGAACAAAACTCTCTGTGATAGGGCAGTGACCTCTGTGGTAGCTGGTTTAGAGATAGGCTGGACATAAATCACCAGAAAGTGGCCTAAAATACATAAAATCAATTAAGTAATCAGTTAACCCTTATCATAGCTTCTCTTACAGTCCTGTGACATCTAGTGACACCAAGTGGCGGGAGAAGCATTCTACAGGCTTCAGCCCCAGACCCTATAACACACAGTACCGACCTATAATTTCTAGAAAAGAGCAGTGGACATTGCAGGAGCAGTTGGGTTGCAGTTTGTACCTGCATCAAATTAGTTTTCAGTAGGAGGATTTCAATGCAGTATTGGGAACTGCAATATTACAAAACAACCTGTTTTCAGCCTTAGGCTATGTTCACATATAGTATTCTGATGAGTAATTTCAGCCAAAACTATGGAACCAAAAGGGAAAAAATATAATAGAAAGAAATTGCACCTTTTCTGTTTACAACCAAGTCCTAATTTTAGAAATACTATGTGTGAACATGGCCTTAGGGTAAGAGCATGCAATGCAGTCCTGTTGCGTTGAGCTTGGCCATATGCAGTAAGTACTCCTGAAATGCTGCCATTAGGAAAACTGCCTGTGACAGACTGCACCAGCAGAGCACTGATCTAATAGATCAATGTAATGCAGATCCCTTACACTGATCTGTTATAAGCAGACAAACAATTGCTTATAATTAGATATGAGGGCGACTCAAGCCGCTCCAGGGCCCCCTTCATCGCTGCTGGCTGTCATCTTTAGCTGGAAACCGGGTACGTCACATACCCGGCTCTTCCAGCTGCATCGTCATGAGCCAACCCGAGATTAATTGGAAACCACACCTGACCTGGAGACAAGAGCGGTGCTGTCTCTGGAAGAAAGAGGCCATGTTTTTGTAGCGCTGGATAACCCCTTTAATATAGATGCAAAAATATGACCCTATTATGTCGACACCAGCTATAGATTGTACGTTCTTACGCAACTGAAACCTCCTGCTCTTGTCTCAACGTGCACTTGCTTTAATTGCCTTCCCGAATGTAAAGCGCGGAAGACTACGCCGCAACCCTATAAATAAATATCCTTATAATTGTATATGGCACGATGATCTATTCTATTCTAATTGACTGATACAGTTGCAGGCTCTAAGTCATACCTTACAATAATCATTATACATCATCGCCGCTTATGACGGGAAATAAAAGCTTCTACCAACAATTAATAAAGCCGCTATTATTTACCTTACGGCAATAAAATATTTACGTCGAGAGCAAACATTGGGCTGAAACAATAAACGCCATCCATTGTTCCATCAATCTGCAAATTCAATTAGAAACATAGAGGCGCCTCGGTTGCGGAGACTCGGCTGTGTAATTTCACATGGTAAATGCCTTCACTTAATGCTACAGAGTCTTTTTGCATAGCTAATATCACTATAATTAGTCATAGTTCCTGTAATTTATTGGAAAAGATGCTCATAGCCTCTAGTGTACGGCGATGATGGATGTTGGGAACACAACTTCAAAATTAGGAATCAAGAAAATTAGTAACAGTTGGAGAATTAGCATGCAAATCAATAATACCTGTCCCTTTAGCATTTACTTTTTTTTTTTTTTCGCCTTTAATTTTCATGTCATTTTTTTTTTTTTTTTTTTTTTTTTAGTCCCGGACAACTATAGAAATGTTTTAATTTACGTCCTCCTCGTTCTATAGCACGGAAGCTTTTGCAGAGTTAATTTTCCCATCAGTTCCATCGAATAATTCTCCACTGTCACCATAGTTTTGCCACGCACCGTTAATCATTATAAAGCACCCTATCACGGAGAATAAAATCATCATCTAAATACAATGGTAAAAAAAAAAAAAAACAACAACAACACAAAAACAACAAAAAATAAACAAAGTTATTTTCGGTCGGGAATAAACATCTTGATATGGTTTACTGTCTGGAGGAAGAATTAGAAGTAAATTAATATTTTATGTTTCCGGTGGCGTCTAATTAAAGGGCATGGCGTCTTACCCAACATGATTCATTAAGTTAAGGGGAAAAAAAAAAAAAAAAAAAGCCGTCGGTATGTTATTATCACTTTTCTGCATAAACCAACATAATTTGTCATAAACTCCCTCATTTGCTGTTTCCTCACAAAGTAGATTATGCTTATTTTTCATTTGGACAGTGGAAAATCAAGCCAGGTGTTTGGCATCACCGGAGTGTTCAGGTGTAACTGTGCCAGTGATGGTACATTACGAGCAGCGTGGATGAAGAATGAGGCATGGAGAATCCAGGGACATGGGCGCCTGGAGGCCCTTCCCTTACGAGTGGTCCTGCTGACGAGACAGGTGTTATACGAGACTGAAACCAGCGAAACTTTCCCGTTCTGTGAAGTCAGCACTTTGCAGAACAAACTAATCTTTTTTTTTTTTTTTTAACGTACGGCTTTAAATGAACGTAAACAACCCGTATCAGGAAGTTTTACTAGGTGTCTAGACTTTGGAGGGATTTCGGAGGGGTAACACCTCGCCTAACACAAACAACAATTATTATTAGTAAACGATGAGTTTGTACGCGGAATAATAAGCGTAAATCAGCGGCGCTCTCTAATGACGGGGGGGGAAAACGCTGCGCCCCTTCACTTAGGACGCGATGAGAGATTTATGAAGTAGTGAGAAGTTGGAAACGTCTCCAGTGCAGTCGAGTGAACTTTGATTCTCTGTCTAATTTCTTGAACGAGTCGGAGTTTTACGAGTTTTATCATTTGAGAATTTCAAAAAGTGAAAATTCTTTGAGGCCGACGTTGGCTTAGGTTACGTTTACACTGTGTTTAGTCATTACATTTGTCTGGACTATTTTATACTTTATATTACTATGCTGTATGCCCGAGCGGTATGATACTGTGGGTCTAAATGGTTGTGTATGTGTGTAAGGAGACCAGGAGATACAATGGGGTATAGTCTATATGTTACACATTATGTTTGGGCTTTATCTGGGCCAGGTTATTGCGGAACCTTGGGCAACAGAGCCTCCGCGGGCCCCTCATCCATCCATCCACTATGCACAATCACTTGACACACCACTAACATACACAAACACACATTACTGACACAGACACTTAAAGATTATACACATTACTGACTGACACACACACACACACACACACTTATTGACTGACACACACATTACTGACACACATTACTGACTGACACACAAAACTGACTGATACACACACACACACTTACTGACTGACACACATTACTGACCTTTACTCACTTACTGACTGACACACTTACTGACACACACACATACACACATTACCGACAAACATTACTGACTGACACACACACAGTTACTGACTGACAAACAGTTACTGACACACACACACACACACAGCACTTACAGCTCAGTCTCCTCCTTCCTCTTTGTCCAGCCGATCTTCACACTGTAGTATTAAGGACCTGTGCATCATGTGATCAGGTCCTTCATACCCTCTCTCTCTGCAGGACGTTCACAGATCCTGCTCTTTCTCAATCTTCTGATGTTCAACCCCTCACGCTGCACTACAGTAATGAGGGTGAAGTTGCCCAGGTAAGCCCTGTCCGTAACGGCTGATAGTCGGCCAAACACGGACGATAATCACTTGGTGTAATAGGGCCTTTACTTCTGTACATTTGCTGGACCAAGTTCCCTTTGACAGGAGCCTTTGCGTCTGGTTCTATTGCACCACAGATGGTACCATATTTTCTGGCGTATAAGACGACCCCAGATTGTCAAGGGTTCGCCTTATATGCCGGAAAATGTTAACCCCTGCCTGACCACAGCCCTGCAGCCCTGCAGCTAAATTTAAAAAAAAAAACCCCGAAAACATTTAACTCACCTCATGGAGATGGAGATCGCCGAACCTTTCCTGGGCAGCCGAGCATCTCATCGGAGAGGCTCGGAGACGCTCGGCTGCCCGGGAGAGGTTTGGGGATCTCCATCCCCGGCGTAGGTAGTGTATGTCACACTGCCTGCGCCAGGAACAGTATGGGAGGCGTGCAGAGGCCAAAAATGGGCCCTAGGCGAGTTAAATGTTTTTTTTTTTAATAGTGGTTGCCCCATACGGTGGGAATGGGGCCATTTTTGAGCCCCCCCACCATATGAGGCGACCATACCCAGCGTATAAGACAACCCCCGATTTTAACCCTGAAAAAAAAAGTTGTCTTATACGCCCGTGGGGGCCCGATGGGGGCCCGATCAACGATGTAAACGAGCGCCGATCTGCTAGATTAGCGCTCGTTTACTGGGCCTATTCCGCGGCCCGATGATCGTTTAGCGAGGGCTGCAGCCCTTGCACCATACCTTACTAGCAAGGCTTCTCCTCCACTCTGTCTTCCTCCCCGGGTCCCGCGGCGCATCAGCAGCTCCGGAACGGCCCTGGCCTGTGATTGGCTGAGCGGTGTGACTGCTCAGTCAGGCCACTCCGGAGCTGCTGATGCTGCGCGCGGGACTCAGGGAGGAAGACAGAGCGGAGGAGAAGCCTTGCTAGGTAATGCTAGGTGTGCTTCTCAAATCGTCGGTCGCCCGCCGCGCACCGCTATTCCACCGTAGCAATGCGTGGTGGGGGACCGATGATTTTAGGTCTGATCCTAAATAAACAATCAGCCGATGACACGATCATTGGCTGATCGTTTTCTCTATTCCACCAAGCGATAATTGGCCGAATCGGGCCGAATCGGCCGATTATCGCTCCCGTGGAATAAGCCCCTAAGGGTAAGTGCTAATACTTTTCTAGATGTATAAAAAAGGAACCCTGTTACTATATATACTGGTTCATATTCAGTGTTGAGGGTTTCAGGAACTTCAACACTATCTATCTATCTATCTATCTATCTATCTATCTATCTATCTATCTCCTATCTATCTATCTATCTATCTCCTATCTATCTCCTATCTATCTATCTATCTATCTATCTATCTACCTATCTATTATCTATCTATCTCCTATCTATCTATCTATCTATCTATCTATCTCCTATCTATCTATCTATCTATCTATCTATCTATCTCCTATCTATCTATCTATCTATCTATCTATCTCCTATCTATCTATCTATCTATCTATCTATCTATCTATCTCCTATCTATCTATCTATCTATCTATCTATCTATCTATCTATCTATCTATCTCCTATCTATCTCCTATCTATCTATCTATCTCCTATCTATCTATCTATCTATCTATCTATCTCCTATCTATCTATCTATCTATCTATCTATCTCCTATCTAACTATCTATCTATCTATCTATCTATCTATCTATCTATCTATCTATCTCCTATCTATCTACCTATCTATTATCTATCTATCTCCTATCTATCTATCTATCTATCTATCTATCTATCTATCTATCTATCTCCTATCTATCTATCTATCTATCTATCTATCTATCTATCTATCTCCTATCTAACTATCTATCTATCTATCTATCTATCTATCTCCTATCTATCTATCTATCTATCTCCTATCTATCTATCTATCTATCTATCTATCTATCTATCTATCTATCTCCTATCTATCTATCTATCTCCTATCTATCTATCTATCTATCTCCTATCTATCTATCTATCTATCTATCTCCTATCACTGGCTTGAAAAAGCTCCTATTGGAGGAGCGAAACGTCGCTGTTGTTTCCCTGTGTATCAAGTATGGAATACATTTTTCACGTATTTTTCAACTTTAAGTCTGGATGTGCTGCAGTCGAATTTCTTTTATCTATCTATCACCTATCTATCTATCTATCTATCTATCTATCTATCTATCTATCTATCTATCTATCTATCTCCTATCTATCTATCTATCTATCTATCCATCCATCCATCCATAAATAGTAGATACATTGTATCATGTGCTGAGCTGGGATTATACTGTTAGGCTTGTGTGTCCTCCTTATAATCTCCGGGCTCTGCAGCCACAATAATCATGAAGGGACAATTACCAGGTAACATCATTGTGTAGAAGGAGCCGAGCGAGGAGCCGATCTGTGCTGGCTGCTTTCAAAGGTAAATGCGACAGATCTTACAACAAATGAGACATCGCTTCAAGCACCAATTAACTTATAAAGCAGCAAAGAAATTAACATTAATTTACTTATTACAAGTCATCAAAAGACGAATCTTCCATCCTCTGTATAATATAGAAGTGTAATACAGAAAGGATACATACTGAGATAGTATGACAACATGGTAGATGGCAGCGAGAGGTAGATAGATAGGAGATAGATAGATAGATAGATAGATAGATAGATAGATAGGAGATAGATAGATAGATAGATAGATAGATAGATAGATAGATAGATAGGAGATAGATAGATAGATAGATAGATAGATAGATAGATAGATAGATAGGAGATAGATAGATAGATAGATAGATAGATAGATAGATAGGAGATAGATAGATAGATAGATAGATAGATAGATAGATAGATAGATAGGAGATAGATAGATAGATAGATAGATAGATAGATAGATAGGAGATAGATAGGAGATAGATAGATAGATAGATAGATAGATAGATAGATAGATAGGAGATAGATAGATAGATAGGAGATAGATAGATAGATAGATAGATAGATAGATAGATAGGAGATAGATAGATAGATAGATAGGAGATAGATAGATAGATAGATAGATAAGATAGATAGGAGATAGATAGATAGATAGATAGATAGATAGGAGATAGATAGATAGATAGGAGATAGATAGATAGATAGATAGGAGATAGATAGATAGATAAATAGATAGATAGGAGATAGATAGATAATAGATAGATAGATAACGTAAACGTTATACATATTGTGCCAGTTGCCCAGTAAAAGGCACGTGATACCTATAGTGCCAGTTGCCTAATCTCTACTCTGCTGCGGCCTAACATTCGTACAGCGTAATGCGTGATACGCACGAATAGCGTGACGCTCTACGGACGCACATTGGAATCATGTACAGTATGTAACGCTGTGCACGGAATACGAAGGAAATGTGTGAACATTGCCGTAAACACTCGTAAAGCACTTGCAAATATTTTTCCTTCGCAGCTGCGGAGAGTGGCATTAAACTGCGATTTTGGGGTGTTGGGTGCATCCAGGCATGCTCCCCCTAATGTCACAGTGTCATTCCGGAGGTGTTGGCATCGTTTAGGGAGGTTTCATGGGGGACTTGGTGACCTCCAAGTGCCTCAAATTTTTTCCCGATAGACAATAATGGGATTGAATATTCGTTTGAATAGTTGAATATCGGTGCCTATTTGATTTGAATTCTCGAAAGTCGAATATTTCACTACTCGCTCATCTCTACATAGGATGTAGGCTTAGAATTTTCACATAGAATGTAGGTTTGGAATATTCACATAAAATGTTGGCTTAAAATGTTTACATAGAATGTAGGCTTAGGATGTTGACTTAGAATGTAGGCTTAGGATGTTGACATAGAATGTAGGCTTAGGATGTTGACTTAGAATGTAGGCTTAGGATGTTGACATAGAATGTAGGCTTAGGATGTTGACTTAGAATGTAGGCTTAGGATGTTGACATAGAATGTAGGCTTAGGATGTTGACTTAGAATGTAGGCTTAGGATGTTGACTTAGAATGTAGGCTTAGGATGTTGACTTAGAATGTAGGCTTAGGATGTTGTCATGGAATGAATAAATAAAAATAATAAAATAATAATGGAATGTAGGTTTAGAATGTTATGTCAACATTTTAAGCCAACATTCTAAGCCAGAATTCAATGCCAACATTTAATGACAATATTATAAGCCTACATTCTGACATAGAATGTTGCAATAGAATGTCATTATAGAATGTAGGCTTAGAATGTTGTAAACCTACATTCTTTGTCACCATTCTATGACAACATTATATGGCAACATGACATTGAAATTCTGTCATAGCATGTTGACATAGAATGTAGGTTTTGAAATATTATGTCAAACTTCTATAACAACATACCATGCCAACATTCTGTCATGGAATGTTCACATAACATTCTAAACCTAGATTCTATATCTACATTCTGACAAAGAATGCTGTCATAGAATGTTGACAATTTAGGTTCAGATTGTTGACATAAAATGTTGGCTTAGAATGGTGACAGAATGTTGGCTTAGAACATTGAAATAGAATATAGGTTTAGAATGGTGACATAGAATGTAGGTTTAGAATGTTGACATAGAATGTGATTTATAATGTTGACATAGAATGTGATTTATAATGTTGACATAGAATGTAGGTTTAGAATGTTGACATAGAATGTAGGTTTAGAATGTTGTCATTGAAAGTATGCTTTGAAAGTAGACATTAGACCCTAAGGTCCCCGATTCCTGCTCATGGTTCCTACTCTCTCATATAGACTACTGTCTGCAGCCCTCTTTTTTAGACCCATGCTCAGCACCCCCTACCTTTCTCTGTGACCCTCTTTCCCTTTGCAAAACCTCCTTACAGACACTTCATTACCTCATGCTCTTTGTCATGCAAAGGTGCTTAAGCTTTTAGTTTCTGATTGGCTCTGCTGAGCTCTAGCTGCTGCTGAAGAATCTTAAATATAAATAGAATCTTAAATATAAATATAATCACAGCTTCCAGCCTCTTATACATCTGTGTAGGTTTTGACACAATTTGTGTGAAATAGAAGAACAATATTTCATTCACTGATTAGGAGGGCACAGAGGCCCACAGAGGGCACAGGCCCATCTGACATTTGCCAGCACTACCATATGGCCAGTCCAGCCCTGGATACAGAGTTAGGTTGGGTTCACACTACGTATATTTCAGTCAGTATTGTGGTCCTCATATAGCAACCAAAACCAGGAGTGGATTAAAAACACAGAAAGGATCTGTTCACACAATGTTAAAATTGAGTGGATGGCCGCCATATAACAGTAAATAACGGCCATTATTTCAATATAACAGCCGTTGTTTTAAAATAACAGCAAATATATGCCATTAAATGGCGGCCATCCACTCAATTACAACATTGTGTGAACAGATCCTTTCTGTGTTTTTAACTCCTTAGCGACCCGTGACGTATCTGATACATCATGGTGCCGCTCTGAACGGCGCTGATCCCGGCTGACGCGTGCAGCCGGGCAGTGCCTCTATTAGCCGGCGTGGGTCCCGTTGCCGCGCCGGCTAATTAAGCCTCTAAGTGCAGCTGTCAAACCTGACAGCTGCACTTAGAGGCTTCAGACCTCACGTCCCTGGTGTCTAGTGGGACGGATCTCCCCCCCCCCCCCGCGATGCGATCGCGGGGGGAGATCCGTTCTTCTGCCCGTGCCGGGCCTCAGCGTCGGAATGACGCTGATCCCGGCTCGGCAATAGATTGCTATGGCCTGCAGCAGGCCATAGCAATCTATGACCGATCTAATCGATCTTTGCTGTGTATATACACAGCATTGATCTCTATGAGAGATCAATGCTGTTTATATACAAGTTCCCCAGGGGGGCTTCTAGTTACAGTAAAAAAAAAGTTAAAAAGTGTTTTTATTAATAAAAAATCCCCTCCCCTAATAAAAGTCCAAATCACCCCCCTTTTCCCATTTTATAAATATAAATTAATAAATAAATAAATAAATAAACATATTTAGTATCGCCGCGCGCGTAATCGCCCGAACTATTAATTAATCACATTCCTGATCTCGCACGGTAAACGGCGTCAGCGCAAAAAAATTCCAAAGTGCAAAATTGCGCATTTTTGGTCGCATCAAATCCAGAAAAAATGTAATAAAAAACGATCAAAAAGTTGTATATGCGCAATCAAGGTACCGATAGAAAGAACACATCATGGCGCAAAAACTGACACCTCACACAGCCCCATAGACCAAAGGATAAAAGCGCTATAAGCCTGGGAATGGAGCGATTTTAAGGAACGTATATTTGTTAACAATGGTTTGAATTTTTTACAGGCCATCCGATACAATATAAGTTATACATGTTACATATCATAGTAATCGTAACGACTTGAGGAACATGCATAACAAGTCAGTTTTACCATAGGACGGACGGCGTAAATGCAAATCTCCCCGAAATCAAAACAAATTCGTTTTTTTTTCAATTTGACAGCGCAAATGATTTTTTTCCGGTTTCGCAGCATATGTTATGGAAAAATAATGCCTGTCATTGCAAAGTACAATTGGTTTCGCAAAAAATAAGCGCTCATATACGTCTCTAGGTGAAAAAATGCAAGTGCTATGGACTTTTAAACTTAAAATAGAATAAGCAAAAGCGCAAAAACGAAAATAGGCTTTGACCTTAAGGGGTTAATCCACTCCTGGTTTTGGTTGCAATATGAGGACCGCAATACTGACTGAAATATACGTAGTGTGAACTCAGCCTGAGATAGGATATAGATAAATAGATAAGATAGATAGATAGATAGATAGATAGATAGATAGGAGATAGATAGATAGATAGATAGATAGATAGATAGATAGGAGATAGATAGTAGATAGATAGATAGATAGATAGATAGATAGATAGGAGATAGATAGATAGATAGGAGATAGATAGATAGATAGATAGATAGATAGATAGATAGATAGGAGATAGATAGATAGATAGATAGATAGATAGATAGATAGATAGATAAACAAAACACAACAATCACTGAACTCAGGGAGAACAGTGAAAAAAATCCAATGGAGTACTCATATACGAGTCTCTACTGATTGCCCCCTATAAAATTTGAATATGCAAAGAAGGGGTCCGTAGAGCCTCAGTTACGAGTCTCAAAACACGGGAATAGCCAGATATCCCTCTCTCCCTCTCTCTCAGATAGATAGATAGATACAGTAGATGGGAGATAGATAGATAGATAGATAGATAGGAGATAGATAGATAGATAGATAGATAGATAGATAGATAGATAGGAGATAGATAGATAGATAGATAGATAGATAGATAGATAGGAGATAGATAGATAGATAGATAGATAGATAGATAGATAGATAGATAGGAGATAGGAGATAGATAGATAGATAGATAGATAGATAGATAGATAGATAGGAGATAGATAGATAGATAGATAGATAGATAGATAGATAGATAGATAGATAGGAGATAGATAGATAGATAGGAGATAGGAGATAGATAGATAGGAGATAGATAGATAGATAGATAGATAGATAGATAGATAGATAGATAGGAGATAGATAGATAATAGATAGATAAATAGATAGATAGATTGATAGATAGGAGATAGATAGATAGATAGATAGATAGATAGATAGATAGATAGATAGATAGATAGGAGATAGATAGATAGATAGGTAGATAGGAGATAGATAGATAGATAGGAGAAAGATAGATAGGAGATAGATAGATAGATAGGAGATAGATAGATAGGAGATAGATAGATAGATAATAGATAGATAGATAGAAGATAGATAGATAGATAGATAGATAGATAGGAGATAGATAGATAGATATATAGATAGATAGATAGGAGATAGATAGATAGGAGATAGATAGATAGATAGATAGATAGAAGATAGATAGGAGATAGATAGGAGATAGATAGGAGATAGATAATAGATAGATAGATAGATAGATAGATAGATAGATAGATAGATAGATAGGAGATAGATAGATAGATAGATAGATAGATAGATAGATAGATAGATAGATAGGAGATAGATAGGAGATAGATAATAGATAGATAGATAGGAGATAGATAGATAGGAGATAGATAGATAGATAGATAGATAGGAGATAGATAGATAATAGATAGATAAATAGATAGATAGATTGATAGATAGGAGATAGATAGATAGATAGATAGATAGAGAGATAGATAGATAGATAGATAGGTAGATAGGAGATAGATAGATAGGAGAAAGATAGATAGGAGATAGATAGATAGTAGATAGATAGATAGATAGATAGATAGATAGATAGATAGATATATAGATAGATAGATAGGAGATAGATAGATAGGAGATAGATAGATAGATAGATAGATAGATAGAAGATAGATAGGAGATAGATAGGAGATAGATAGGAGATAGATAGATAGATAGATAGATAGATAGATAGATAGATAGATAGGAGATAGATAGATAGATAGGAGATAGATAATAGATAGATAGATAGATAGATAGATAGGAGATAGATAATAGATAGATAGATAGATAGATAGATAGATAGATAGATAGATAGATAGAAGATAGATAGATAGATAGATAGATAGATAGATAGATAGATAGGAGATAGATAGATAGATAGATAGGAGATAGATAGATAGATAGATAGATAGATAGATAGATAGATAGATCGTCTATGAATCCTTTCCAGACTACAGGTTCCTATGTCTTACTTGGCTGCTTTAAAGCATATTTCTAAATGGCCGCCTATACTGTATATCCATGTAAGAAAAATTAAATAAAAACCCATAATCAGAAAATAAAACCAGATTTTTATTTTCCCTTTTAACAATGTGAATAATAAGTGTGTATATTGGAGGTTTACGTCTGCCTGTCAGATATGGCCGCTCGCCGTTCTCTATCCGGACAATGAGGATTTTCTCTGCGTCCCTATTAATTGACGTCTATATGAATGACTGAATGTACGAGGAAATTAATTTACACCTTAAAAGGAAAACCCTCTCATGCCGATCTCAGGCGTGATTATCTGGAAGACATTAATCATCTGTACATGACTATTGGAGACATACTCGCAGATTACATATATAGTAGCAAATGGAAATCAATCAGGGGTCAAATCAAGCTGGGTGCCTACACTTCATTATTCAGATTTTACCATTTACAAGTCCCCTCGATTTCTGTGGACATGTGACCATGCACGATCAGCCATCTCTATGACTAGTCATCATTAACTACAACTCCCAGCATGCCCTTCCATGCTGACACCACTCCATGCAGGTACTGTGCTCCTTAGAAGATGACATCACCGTCACAGGATGTAATGGAGGGTCCTGCAAAAACGTAATTATCCCTATTTGTTTATAAAGAACGGGAAGAAAGAACCTAAAGAGTCCACGGCTGGGATCTGCTTATGAGGAGCTTTTCCTATAGACATCAGACGTGCATTCAAACCGGAGCCGTATATCTAATGATACATCTGCAGCTTATAAATGCATCATTCTGCTTCATCTACAATGTGCACAATCACCGTTTTATGCCGTCTCTCTTTAGCGCCGTCATCTTATTTTCTCAAATTTTAGGTGAACTTGCTAATTTTAAGACTTCTTGAAGTATGTGTTAAGAGAAGACGGATAAGAAGTCCAGAGCTTCTTCTGAGATCTCCGATTGCCCTGTGATTGAACCCTACACCTGCACCTGAGTCAGTTACCAGAAAAGTACTACATTCCTAGCCCTGACTGTCTTACTTATACACCTGTTTTATTTGAAGGTCATAGGGGTCAATGGAGCCGACAGTATGGGATATGAGCGACGAGGGGTGTGGTGTGTGGCAGAAGATCTTAGATGCTTGATGTATGGCCTCTCTATAACATGGAAGCTGCTGCTCTATCCCAGACTGTGAAAACTGCTGCCTGAGGCGAGATAATTCTCTCACCTCATAACAGATAATGCCCTGTATCAGTGATATATTTTCTATGTAAACAATCACAAATTGGTATAAAAGGAATTTACTAGAAATCTAATAGAAAAAAAAAATCTCAAAAGAGTATACGCAAATGTACAAATGTATAATCTTTCTTTATTTGGTCTTTGTATTAAAAATACTAAAACATATCATTGAACCCCCTGATTCTAAAGGCAGATGAGAGCTATCATTTCTGTATGCTCAGCCTTATTACAGGTGTCCCAATGCAACCAGTGATTGCATTGGGACACTCTTTATCGTCCTTGATATACTGCCCTAACACCCATAACCCTGACACCTATTACCCTTAATCCCACCACTCTGACACCCACCATGCTTTACCCTGACACCCATCACCCTGACTCACCGCTCTTCACCCTAACACCGACCACCCTGACACCCATTACCCTGAATCCCACCACTCTGACACCCACCACTCTTTACCCTAACACCGACCACCCTGATACATATCACCATGACACTCACCAACCTGACACCCACCAACCTTAACTTTGACACTGACACCAAACACCCTGATACTCATCACCTTGACACCCATCACATGACACCCATCACCCTGACACCCACCACCCTGACACCCACCACCCTGACAACCAACACCCTGACACCCACCACCCTGACACCCATCACCATGACACCCATCACCATGACACCCATCATCTTGACACCCACCACCCTGACACCCATCACCCTGACAACCATCACCCCTAAACCCACCATCATCACACCCACCACCCTGACACCCATCACCCTTACACCCACCATCATCACACCCACCACCCTGACACCCATCACCATGACTACCATCACCCCTACATCCACCATCTTCACACACACCACCCTGACACCCACCACTCTGATACCCATCACCCTTACACCCACCATCATCACACCCACCACCCTGAAACCCATCACCCTGACACCCACCACCCTGACACCCATCACCATGACACCCACCTCCCTGACACCCACCACCCTGATAACCATCACCATGACAACCATCACCCCTACACCCACCATGATCACACCCACCACCCTGACACCCATCACCCTTACACCCACCATCATCACACCCACCACCCTGACACCCATCACCCTGGGCCCACCCTCCACCATCCCCCCAGCTGCAGCCCTGGGTTAGTTATTTGTTAGCGTTGCCCCGTTGCCCCGTATATACCAGTATTTGCCTACAACCCTTCTCCTGTTTAGTGTTAAAAGGGTTAAGTACTTAGGGTGAGATACTTAATACACTAAGATTTTCATTTTGAAAAAGTATCTTACCATAATGAGGTCATCTACATTAACATTTTTTGGCTGCGGTTCAGGAATTTGCAGAATGTGAGCACCTCTATCAAACCAACTCGTGAAAAAGTCATGTCGGAATTCCAAGTCAGAAATTAATGTTTTTATAGTAGGAAAGTATTTAAGCGCTGTTGATGTTTAGATTCGCTCGGCGTGATTTATGACATTGTTTTTAATTCACTCTTTCATACTAATATTTTTTTTAAATTATATCCTGGTTTGGAATCCGAGCTCCGTCAAGCCTCTTAAAGCTGTATTTCTTTACTCCCTCGCTGCCGTTTATGCACCCTCATTAAATTAGAAAAAATCATTTAGACAGAGGTGTTAAATATCCCGCGCATTTAAATTATGCAAATCCAATTTCACTATCATATTATTACCAAGTTCCCAAGTGCCCAGAATTAAAGTGATTTCCTTCTTTATCTATGGAAATATTTTCTTCCTCTGTTTCCGTCTTGTTCAGTCTTTTTGTTCCTGTTTTACTGAAAACATTATCTTTTTTTTCCAGAATGTTGGGGGTCATGTACTGTTCACGCTACTCTTTTACTACTAGCACTACTGAGTTAAAGGGGTACTCCCACAATTTTCTAAAAAAAAAACAAACTCCTTTCCCATATTCCAATCATCCTTTCCAAACATCTCGAAACACAGGTAGACTTTTAAGATGGCACAGCCTGGAAAACTACATCTTCCAGCATGCCACATGCTTTCTTTCTACTACCCATCCCTGTTTACTAGTCCCTGCATTACCCAAGCTGGAGAAAGAGGTCACATCAGTTGTGTTGTATCAGTTAACCCACTAACCCCCAGAGATCATGTGTCCTCCGTCTGCGAGGGAAAAGGAAGAGGGCACAGAAGTGAGACAGAAAGGACCGGGAGCTGAGCGTTTTAGGCATCCAGAGTGGGAGAGCCAAAAGTGACGGAAAGGCGCAGTACACATAATACATACAGTACATGTATTACATAAAGGAGTGGATTAAGAAGGTGGACTAAGGAGACTTAACTTTTTCATGGCCGGAATACCCTTACGCAATAGACAAGTATTGTCCAAACTCATTAATTTCAGCTGGACCTGAAGGTCATCTAACGTGGATGGGACCTTAATAGATCATACTGAATCTGTGTACACTGTGAAAAAAGAAACCACAATGCTAAAGATAATGAATAATATTGGACGAGCACTTAAATACTTGTGTTTGTAACTCCAGTTGAGCATATTTCAATGCTTGAGTGCTCGACCCGAGGAACGAACCTCATTGAAATCAATGAGAGACTCAAACAGTTCACCACATTCCCCCTGTTTGGCAGAGTGGTTAACCTATTCCTTTATTTTTGCTCAAATTTTTTGTCCCTTAAAGGGATGTTTAAACAAAATATACAAAAATTAGAACAAAAACCTGTGATAGGTTTCTGCAAGACACATTAGATCTCCAGTCGGCAGACCACCTGAGTTCTAATTTGTCTTGCCAAAACCTATTGCATCTTAGGAACCCGCCACACACCTGGTTTCAATGGGGTTCGTTACTGGAGTCAAGCCCTAAAACATTGAAGTACTTGCTCAACGCTAGTTCTGCAAGACCAGTCTGATTGGTCTTGGTCTCGGCATCTACTTTCTTGCTTTCCATGATCCATTGATTTTTTTTTTTTTTAAAGTTCACCATCTGGAGATGAGGGGGGGGGGGGGGGGGGGGGGGGGACTGTCCCAGGATAGACTGGAATGCTTCACATATATTCTATTCAATAATGTATCTGAAATATGCTTTTCTTCTGTAATGCCAGCTGTATTGTATTGCCTCTTTGGTGAATACATCAAGGTCTTTTGCTGTATTTCATGGGCATACCATACTGCTAAATCCCTGTCAGCAGGGCAATGCATAGAAAAAAGTAAAAAAAAAAAATCCATTGCAATGTCACATTGAAATTATTCTTTGTGTTGTGTTCTATTTCATTGTGTTTTATCCTTCACTGTCCTCAAATTAAGCTGTAATTGTGAAAGGTAAAGGTCAGCCTGACATTGGCAGCATTCACCCGAGGTTTGTGCGGCAGCAGTGTAACACGTAAGGGTCCCTACTAATGGCCGATAATTGCCGGAGCGCTGTTTGTAGTGGTCCAGTTCATAAGAGTTCCGCTCCGGCATTATTTACTAAATTATTACTTATAAATCGCCCATCATATAAAATGACAGATTGCTTTCTTATTCTTTCTTTGTGCTTTATATTTTTATTCCTCTATGAGTCCGACTTTCGTTCCGCAGCCGCAATTAACGTTAGATTATCAGCGGGGGCTTCTCCAAAAGCCCTGCAGGTCTCCTGTCATTTAGCCTGGACGGGAAGGGGCATTCATTTATTTCTTGCTACAAATAACGTTGTTTTCTGGGAAGCTGAATGAAATTTATGGCTCGGATGTATAGGTAAAGTCTCCGAGCCATGTTTCTTTGTTGTTGCAGTTAATTTATTAGGGAAGTCAATAAATCTGGATATATTCCTTGAATTTTCTACCAAGAAGATCTGTTGAAATGAGTTAGTAGATACGTATACTGGCCAGAGCTGCAGAGAGACATACCGGGCACTTTGTACATTGAATTGACTTTAAAGGGATTGTCCAGTCTAGAAAACTCATTAATAGGGAACATGAGCTAACTAGGGGGGGAAGGTTTGTGGGGGTCCTTATTTTTTAGCTACAATGGAGAATGGATACAAAGAGACTCTCTCGCTCTGGAGACCCTTTCCTGCCCTGCATTACACAGACAATTCCTACATGGGAATGAGAATGGTGTAATACTTAAAGGAGAAGTCCAGCAGCCGGAAGGGGAGAATCTGATAACAAGTGCAAACTGACCTCTCCCCGTGCCCACGGTGAGCAGTAGGCTGACCTCAGGACACTGGGAAAATGCCTTTCCTAGCTAATGGACTGGTTGCTCAGCCAATTAGTGATTGCAGTGGGGTCCTGCCCCAGTCGATGACTGGCTGAGCAGCCAGTTCATCATCCGGCACCTGGTTGGGGTCCCGAGGTCAGTCCCGCCGCTCACCACAGGCATAGACAGAGGTAAGTTCGTACTTGTTATCAATTTTCTCTCTGCCGATATCCGGATTTTCGAAACAACCGGACCTCTCCTTTAATATCCCCTGTGGCGGTGCTACAGGGAGGGGCATTTCCAGCGCTCCTCAGGCTCCTCAGATTCATGTAGAGGGCCAACGCGTGTGCAAATAAATTTATTCACATCTGGCCACTCTACGCCAGAAGTCTCACTATATGGCAGTTAATAGATGTTCTCCTTACTGTCCAGTTTCCCCACAGGTTACAGATGATCACACACCTAGGGGCGTAAACTTAGACTAGACAGTCTAAAGATGACACAACATGGAAAGCCTGAGCCTCTATTAGAAAAATGTCTCATTCTTTAATGGTTAAAGGGGTTGTCCCAGCTGCCGAGAATTCAACTCAGTACCACTGCACCCCTGCATGCTTTCTGGTTTGGAGCAAGGATGGGACACAGTAGTGCTTTACTGCTGGTGCACTGATAACGCTTGACCTCTCCACGGAGCTCTGCACATTTTCCTTGTTGATTGGCAGCTAGAGAACAGAGGTCAGATGTTATCAGAGCAGTGAAGCAAAGATCTTTGTCTTCTCCTTGTTAACCCTTCTTTTGTGTTGCAGCATGTAAGCAAACATTGGGTCACATACACACTGCAGTACATTAGGGGTTAAGCAGAAGGACATGGCTCTTACCTTCTCCCCCGGGCCCCCCCCCTCCTGCACGGCCCCATAGCAACTGCCTACCCTGCCTCTATGGTACAGTAGCTACGCTACTGACTCTAATGGGAGAAAACAAGCTCTGGAGATAAGTGGATCTCAGTGGGTAAGAGGGGCAATAAGCTATACTTACCACTCTCTAAGGTCCCGACCACCCAACTGACATCTCAGCCCGGCCACCAAGGTCAAAGTTGAGAGTGGTGATGAAGGGGCCCAACTGCAAAAGAAAATAATTTTGCTAATGCAAAGCACCTAATAAAAGCTTAGGTGATGGGAATACTCCTTTCAGTCAAAGTCTAGAAGTCTGCCCTGTCTAAGTATTAGTTAAAGGGGTATTCCAGGTTATTTTGATATTAATTCTACTGATTTCTCTTGTAATATAATTAATATATCTCATTGGTTTCTATAATAAATTTTGTCTCTTTCTCTCTATTTTTATGTAAGTCACGTGTTTCTGTGACGTCACCGAACCGGAAGTGTGGGGACTTCCCCGACTCGGCCGGCCTCTTGGTGTTTATGTAGTTAGAAAGCTAGCAGAGCTTTACAAACGGCCTCCCTGCGCACGGGAGGTCACATGACACCCTGTTCCCGGGCGGCCTGTCAGTGTGAAGGAGGTCGCATCCACCTCCTGTATAATCACTAAAACCCTCCACCCCCTGCCAGTATAATCCTCCCGATGTCTCCCCCGGCCCCCTCCATCCTGTGTATACAGTCCTTTTCAAAGATCTCTCACCCCATCCCCCGGTCTCGGCACCTCTTGCACTTAGCTGACAGTCTCTCTCTCTCTCTCTCTCTCGCTGTGTGTGAAGCAGGAGAGATTTCTTTCCTGCTCCGTACACAGTGCCTGTCAATTGCCCCGATAAAACTCAGCTGCCAGGAACTGTGTACGGAGCAGGAAAGAAATCTCTCCTGCTTCACACACAGCGAGAGAGAGAGAGAGAGAGAGAGCCTGTCAGCTGAGTGCAAGAGGTGCCGAGACCGGGGGATGGGGTGAGAGATCTTTGAAAAGGACTGTATACACAGGATGGAGGGGGCCGGGGGAGACATCGGGAGGATTATACTGGCAGGGGGTGGAGGGTTTTAGTGATTATACAGGAGGTGGATGCGACCTCCTTCACACTGACAGGCCGCCCGGGAACAGGGTGTCATGTGACCTCCCGTGCGCAGGGAGGCCGTTTGTAAAGCTCTGCTAGCTTTCTAACTACATAAACACCAAGAGGCCGGCCGAGTCGGGGAAGTCCCCACACTTCCGGTTCGGTGACGTCACAGAAACACGTGACTTACATAAAAATAGAGAGAAAGAGACAAAATTTATTATAGAAACCAATGAGATATATTAATTATATTACAAGAGAAATCAGTAGAATTAATATCAAAATAACCTGGAATACCCCTTTAAGTATTAGTAAATCTGACTCAATGTTTTCAGTAAAAAACTAATTTTCTTTTTTTGGCGGTGTGTGTGTGTGATTTTCAAATCTGTGGTCTCCATTGGTCTGAGAGATGGGGTTGAGGAAAGGCAGAGGTATAGTTCATAGTTATAGAATGTCTTCAGATTGGTTTTTCTTGCCGTTGCAGATAAGTGCCTTCAGATTGCGGCTTGTTCCTTTCTTTGGCATTATGGGCACGTATCAGTTTGTATTGTTCATCTTAAAAAAATAAATAAATAACAAAAAGTAATTTAAAAAGCAGAGTCCTGTAAAAGAAACAATGTAATAGTTTTCAGTAATTTTCTATCCCGTTGTAGCTATATCCGAAAAATATGGTGTCGGAGACGTAATCCAACTGACTTTGTGCAAATGATTACTCCACGTTTGTAGCAAACAATCTGAGCTGCTGATATATTGTATATAATTGTATCCACTTGTCAGATGAGAGCAGGACATGATGTGTGTCAGTCGCCAGCCTCCGGGTGTAAACAAGAACGCTCCCAGACAGCGAGCAGAAATGTCAAAAAAGCTACAGAACCTTTTATGATGTAATGAAGAAGACTTTTTTTTACATAATTCTGGAGAATTCCTTTAATTGTTACATTGTAGCTTTAATTCCTTTAAGAGGAGACAAATGGCGTGGCCGCTCCTACACCACTCCTGAATCATAGTGCCATCTCCGTATTCGAAGCTGATAGGTACTGTCACAAGTGGGGCTAAAGCAAGTATGGATGTAAATGGTGATGTGGCCAGCGCCTTATTGGTTGTGGGACTAAGTAAGTTCCAGACCCTGGGTGGGATGAACAGTGAAGTAGTTTGTGCATCATCTTTGAAATGGACTCCATGTTCTTAAATTGCAGTATGAGCCACGTGGAAAGTAAATATCCTCCTGCTAGCAGAAAAGAGAAGGGGGCAAGGAGGGAAGGGGGGGAGACGACGATGGATAGGGGGGGGGGGGGGGGAGAGGGGGGGGGAATAAGGGAAGGGGGGGGGGGGGAGGGGAGGGGAAGGGAAATACCGAGATGTATCCATAGCGTATAACGTTTCCTGAGGAGAAGGGAGGTAGGGGGAACATACATGCTAATACGGTAACATAAGAACCATGGGGTTATGTAAAACGGTAACGTATATATATATATATATATATATATATATATATATATATATAGCATTTTTGCACTTAGTAGCATATAAACGACTCTTCACAGGGCAAAATCATGACATATATAGAAGCCTGTGAGGTGACAGTAGTAGGCACATAGGTGTATCAGTATAAACAATGGTAGCATAGACGGGGAAAAACATGGGGTACAGCGCAAGCTGAATGTGGGAGGGGGAGAAGACGGACAGGTGTCTGCAGAAGATCAGAGACCAAGCGCTGATCTATAGCTACGGACCGGAGTAATGGGGCACAAAGTCAGTTTCAGCCGAGGGGGGAAACAAATAAGTGTAGGGACCAGAGCTAGTTGGGTAGTCATTCAAACGAGAACTAAGATTGGAGACCAGCAAGCGAGTCCAATAGTCCAGTGAGCATAAGGTTCAAATAGAGCGGTATAATGCCAAGAGATCACTGCGGATGAGAAGCCAATGAAGGGTCAGGGAGGTTCCAGGAGTGCAGTAGTTGTAGTCCTTCGTCGGGGTCACTCAGTACGATTGTGTCAGTTCCTTTTAGGACCACGAGGCCCAATAAGCCTTGCCAGCGGTACTGAATATTTTTAGAGCGTAGGACCGTCGTGATAGGAGCGAAAGATCTGCGAAAGTTCAGTGTGGCTGCGGAGAGGTCCGGAAAGACCGCAACGACGTTGTACGGAGCGGGCAAATGAGTGGTCTTCCTCATGGCTGCGAGGAACGCTGACTTAGTTGGTAGATGTCGGATACGCACCAGGGCATCTCTCGGTGTATTTGGGGGTAAATGAGACGGCCGCGGCAGGCGGCGTGCCCAGTCCACTGTCAGTTCCTCTGAACGAAGATCAGGTAACGCAGCCTTCAACATATTATGAGTGAAACTGGGCAAGTCAGTAGTGGCGACAGATTCCGGCACTCCACTCAGTTTCACATTGTGCATTCTGGATCTGTCATCCACGGCAGTTTAAGACGCACGAAGAGCACACAACTCCTCATCTAGACGCAAGTGAGAGTCCACCAAGACATTACACTCATGCACAAAGTCAGTTATTTTATCTTCCACTGTCTGTAGCCGCTTCTCTACCTGGGCCACAGTGTCCCTTATAGCAGCAGTGGCAGTGTCCAGCCTAAGCTGAATAGAGTCACAGAAGGCTAACAGAATTTCTCTCAACAGGGCAGGCGTGAGCGGGGGAGTCGGGAATATGTAGCTCATCAAAGGGGTCCCGTGAATGTAGCACAGATATCCCCTCAGGAGTCGGAGTGAACACTGGAGCTGTAACATTCAGTGCTCGAGGGGTAGAGTTCACAGAAGGAGCTGCGTCCCGAAGGATAGGGCTGCTAATCGGCTTCTGAGAGGGGAAGGGGACCAGGAGTGCGACAGGAGAAGCAGAGTGGCTGCGCTGCGTGTCAGCAGATATGTGCAGGCTGGAGCGCTGATGCTGTCCATTAACCTTCTGTCCCCTCCGCTCCTCACCCCTCTGTGGTGTCGGAGAATTACTCACTGTAGCCAGTTGTGTTACAGGGTCCCGCAGCACCCCCAACGGTGGTACATGAAACGGAGCGGTCTGACACCCCGCTCCGCTCAGTGCAGAGTGACAGGCAGGAGGAGGTCTAGCAGCATTGCCGGCGCCATCTTGTCTCGTTCTCGCTGTAGGGAGTGAAGTTTCCAGCCTCCTCCGGGCTGCGGCATCAGCTCTCCTGGAGGTTCTCCTCATGTCGGGTGGTAGTAGAAGGTGGTAGTAGTCTCCCGGGGAAAAATCGGCCAAATCTGCTTATTGTAGCTGAGTAAAAGCGCTAATAAAGCAGGAGCTCAGGCACCACACGTCTTCCCTCCTCAGCAGCGAAACCACGCCCCCAACATAAAATTTAATATAGAATGTAGAAGCAGATGGAGTTTGCATAAGATTCAAGAGTGGGAGACTCCTTCCTCAATATGACTAAGCCTGAATGGGGACATAGAGTGCAGGACAATATGGTTGGGTTGACTAGGTGACCAACATCACACAACCAAAAGAGAGAGAAAATAATGGGTCTACCTCACAATTGTTGTATCCAGAGAAGCAGGAAACAAAAGAGCTTTACACATGGGAGGAAGGGGAGTATTGCTCCCCACCAGAGAGACCACAGTTGTTGTTTAGCACTTCTGTGTGGCCAAGTTCTATGACGTCACCCGGAGGCCACCTCTGCTTAGGACTTCTGCAAGACCAGATGCTATGACACCATCAGAAGGCCACTTCTGTGTAACCAGATGTTATGACATCATCAAGAGGCTACCTCTGCTTAGGACTTCTGTGTGGCCAAGTGCTATGACATCATTAGGAGGCAACCTCTGCTTAGGACTTCTGTATGACCAGATGCTATGACATCTTACGAAGGCCACCTCTGCTTAGGACTTCTGTGTAACCAGGTCTTATGACATCATCAGGAGGCCACCTCTGCTTAGGACTTCTGTGTAACCAGGTCTTATGACATCATCAGGAGGCCACCTCTGCTTAGGACTTCTGTGTAACCAGGTCTTATGACATCATCAGGAGGCCACCTCTGCTTAGGACTTCTGTGTAACCAGGTCTTATGACATCATCAGGAGGCAAACTCTGTTTAGGACTTCTGCGTGACCAGATGTTATGACATCATGATAAGGCCCCCTCTCTACTTCGTACATCAAAGGGACCAGGTGTTATGACATCATCAGGAGACCACCTCTTCTTAGGACTTCTGTGTGAGCAGATGCTATGACATCTTACGAAGGCCACCTCTGCTTAGGACTTCTGTGTAACCAGGTCTTATGACATCATCAGGAGGCCACCTCTGCTTAGGACTTCTGTGTAACCAGGTCTTATGACATCATCAGGAGGCAAACTCTGTTTAGGACTTCTGCGTGACCAGATGTTATGACATCATGATAAGGCCCCCTCTCTACTTCGTACATCAAAGGGACCAGGTGTTATGACATCATCAGGAGACCACCTCTTCTTAGGACTTCTGTGTGAGCAGATGCTATGACATCTTAAGGAGGCCACCTCTGCTTAGGACTTCTGTGTGACCAGATGTTATGACTGTATCAGGAGGCCAACCCTGCTTAGGACTTCTGTGTAACCAGGTCTTATGACATGATCAGGAGGCCACCTCTGCATAGGCCATGCAACATCCCCTTGAAGCCACTAGAAAGAGAGGACAGTTGCCCTGAGAGAGTCGGGAAACTATGCACAAGACCTTGAGCTAAAGACACGTGCCTAGTGAAACTGTGATATCACTTCTGCATCAGGGAGGTCTCCATTGGGACTACTGGACTGTATAAAGTTGTGGATTGTAAAGGGTTTAAAGATGGCAACCAATTGGACTGTTCTTGTGTTGCCCTTGGGGGTGCAAGGGCTGTTGGGATTGTTGAACTGTAATGTAGAAGCATTGGTGCCCTCCTATGGAAAGATTCTCCAGATATTGCATACAGTGCCATTGTTTTCTGCCCCTTTCTCACTGCTTTACCTCCATATAACAATATAATATTATACTATTTAGGGTATTTAATTATTCGTAAGAAGAAGACCCCTTTAGATTTACCCCAGCTTACAATGTTGTTCTGTCGAATCCAGTACAGAGACCGGTGAAGTTTTCTTTTACTTTCCGACATTCTGAAAAGTATTGGGAACGTCAGCGGCTCCGGAACTTGGAATAATCTAAGAAAATAGTGTGAGTTAAATATGGAAAATTATGTACAGTCAGAGCACAGTGCAGATACAACAGATTAAACGCATGTTTGATAGAAGAAGGTCGAGAGAGAACACGCCGTGAATTTGTATTCGAGAAAAGTTGAAAATAAATTTCCTTTTTTTTACCTTTTCTATACCGTTAAGTGGCTGGGTTGTATTTCTCTAGATATTCTGTGGCTGGAAGATTATTTTGCACCAATAAATCATGTTCAATGTGTAAAGAGAACTTCCAACTAAATAGTGAATATTCTTTATCAAATTGTTACTTAAAAAGGGTTCAGAACTTTCCTGTTTGTTCAGATAAAACTATAGAAAATGTTTATTAGAGTTGATTTTTCACCGTAACTGTGGCGTGTCGCTGTAGTTCTTATCGTTATGGAGAAGGACGGATGGTTTTACCCTTTGTGGTTATAGGATTAGCATAAAGTCAGATCAGCAAAACTTCTTATGTCTCCAGATATTTTTATGTTCACAATAAATCTAGTTTTAAAAAAAGTGAAAGTGAAATAAATTTTACATCTTTTTTTTTTTAAATAAGACATAGATGGGGACAATCCACCAAGAGTTACTCTTTGTTAGATGCTCTTTTCTATGGTTCCTAGAAGCAGTTGACTTCTTGAGTCCAATATGTGATTGGACAACTTGCCTTTTGCATTTCCTTGTTCTATCTATAAAGATTAGTGTTTAGCAAACTGGTTGAATGCTCAGCGTTTGATTCCTCACGGCTGCAGAAGATGCATGCCACGCTAGGGCTGCCTGGACTCCCTAGGGCGGCATCCAACTTCTGCAACTGCACCTTCTGAGCCCTATCCTTGAAAAATATGACAGAAATATCAATAGCCCCTAAAAACCTAATGTAAAGATATGTGAGGAAATTTGTGTAGAAAGTTCCCAACATATGTTTGAAAGGGTATCCCCACCTTACCAAGAGAATATGCCATATATGTCTCATAGAGATGGATGGGTCCCTCACCAATGTCCAGAGCTGAGGTCCTATAACCTATTCCTTGCTCCCTTAGGGTACTATTACACAAAGTAATTATCGGCTGTGCTTGGCCAATTACCAGCTGTTCTGGCCAATAATCGTTTAGTGTATTAGGTCATGTTTTAAATCAACAATCAGCCAACATGCATGAAGTCGACTGAGCATTGATTTAAAGCTTGACCTAAAACAAGAGCGACGGCCGCTATCTCCAATGGACTACCTGGATGATCTACAAATGGTCTGGGCAGCCTCTCTCTCAGCTCTCCCCATTCATGGCAAATCTTGTGTATGTGTTATTAATGTCTAAGGGGCCGTTTATATGCTCCGGAATCCACGGACCCTCCGAAGTGTGATACTCCACATACAGGGCCGCTTTAACCAGAGGGCACATGGTGCACGTGCACCGGGCCCACTGGTTAAAGGGGCCCCCCTGAGCAGGCCGGCCGTTGCTATGTGCGACCAGTGCGGTCGCACAGGGCTCCGGCCACCAGCCTGTCAGGGGGGAGCGCCATGGATGGGTAATCTACTTACCCCTCCATGGCGCCCCCTGCAGGGCCCCCCCGTCCGCCGCTGCCCCCGCCCGCTGCTGCTGCTGCTGCTGCGGCGCTTCAGCGCTGCAGCAGCAGCGACACTGACAGATAGAGAGCCATTGGCTCCCTCCCTGTCAGTCACTCTTGTGCCCGCACTTCCTGCGGTCACAAGAGGCCGCACTCTCCCTCTAGCGCCCGACGTCACTGGAGCGTCGGCGCGAGGGTAAGGGGAGTGCAGCCTCTTGTGACCGCAGGAAGTGCGGCCACAAGAGGGAAGAGAAGAGGAACGCGTGGACCTAGGTGAGTAAGTGGGGGAGCTATATACTATGGGGGAGCACAGGGGGCTATATACTATGGGGGAGCACAGGGGAGCTATATACTATGGGGGAGCACAGGGGGCTATATACTATGGGGGAGCACAGGGGGCTATATACTATGGGGAGCACAGGGGAGCTATATACTATGGGGGAGCACAGTGGAGCTATATACTATGGGGGAGCACAGGGGAGCTATATACTATGTTGGAGCACAGGGGGCTATATACTATGGGGGAGTACAGGGGGCTATATACTATGGGGGAGCACAGGGGGTTATATACTATGGGGAGCACAGGGGAGCTATATACTATTGGGGAGCACAGGGGAGCTATATACTATTGGGGAGCACAGGGGTCTATATACTATTGGGGAGCACAGGGGTCTATATACTATGGGGGAGAGCACAGGGGGGCTATATACTATTGGGGGAGAGCACAGGGGGGCTATATACTATTGTGGGAGAGTATAGGGGTCTATATACTATTGTAGAGCACAGGGGGGCTATATACTATTGGGGGAAAGCACAGGGGGGCTATATACTATTGTGGGAGAGCACAGGGGGGGCTATATACTACTGGGGAGAGTGCACAGGGGGGCTATATACTAATGGGGGAGCGCACAGGAGGGCTGTATATAACTGGAGGAGCACATGAGGGTCTATATACTACAGGGACACCTTAAAACCATGATGGCACAGAGGGGTGTAACTACTGTATAGGGGTACAGGGGACCTAACTACTGTATGTGTTGGAGCCTAAAATATTTGTCTGGCAGATTCTGGAGAGAAGATTCACAGCCAGGAGAAGACTTCAAGGTGGCCCAGGCTGGATGGAGAGAAAAAGAAAAGGTGAGAGACTCTGATCAGAGAAGACGCCCCCGGTGAGTCACTGGATGTAACTGCACTCTGTTATAGGGTTGTAGTGTTAGGGGTCATGATGTGGCGGTATTATGTAATGGTATCATTGGTGATATCTTTCTGTTTTGTTTAGTGCAGTTTTTATGTGATATGTAATCACTGTATGGTGGAAATAGTGTTATAAGGTAACTACTGTATGTATTGGGGCTCCTGATATAGTGTGGGGGCAAATTCAGTACATTATACAATGTGCCGAAAGGGAAGGGGGGGCCCACTCTTGAGGGCTGTGCACTGGGCCCACCAATGTATTAAAACGGCCCTGTCCACAGAGGACTTACGTGGCTGTATCAGTACAGTCTTGTGAAGGTTTAAACACTTTAGGCTCTCCTGGCATTAAATTGATACATGATACCTGGAGATGCCGAGTCCACTGCTCAGCTTCTTGCTCCATAGGGTCAGTGGATTACGAATTGTCTGAATGACTCTTTAGAGGGGAACATCTCTTTAATCCAAGGGATTTTAGATTGGAGTAACTCAATGTGGGTTTCACCAAATACATCATATTACGGAATAAACAAGCCACTGATGAAAACTATTGAAAGATATTAAGGAGATTGTACAGGGTTTGAAAAACATGGCATGTCCTTTCCTTGTCCTCACCTTGTCATGTCCTCACCTTGTATGATACTGCAGCTTAGCTGAATTGCAATACCAACAACAACCTGTGAACAAGTGTGGCACTGTTTTTAAAGAATGCAACTTCTATATTCCAAATCTTCAAACAGGGCAGCACTGTGGAGTATGAGAAAACTTGAAGGTGTTGTATTCAATAATAATAATGGCTGTACTTGCCATGTGATAAATCTGCAATGAGTCAAAATCTTTTTTCAATGTGACTGAATTTAATAACTTACAACTCAAGGATATTAACTAAAATAGGTCTCATCGTTTCCCGTGACCCTCGATGACGTCCCACTCCATTGAAGTCCTCACCTATAATTCTTATAATTGGGTAATTCCGGTTTGATACACGTTTCCTCCAGTAGACTCTCACATTACCTTCAGCTACTTGATATTTTATTGTTTTATGTCTAACATAATACTCCCCTCGTCCTTCACCCGGATACTTCTCATTCCTTGGTCTCTCGCCAGACTCTAGACCTTAATTCATTCCATTTCCTTCTTATACCATTGCTACATTGTTACATTGAATATTTGCTAATACAACTCTACGTAGACTGGGAGCTGGATGCCACCGCAAACACAATACCATTCCATTCCCAGGTTTTAATGAATTTTCATTAACGCTATTGTCTCCCCCCCTGGTTTTTACCGCAGCCGCTGCGCCCTTTTGTGATTTTGGCGTGTCTCTTTTAGAGTTCTCCGGTTGTTTTATTTGAGATTTCACAAGAGATTGTGCGCAGGGAACTATAACTCAGATTCTTTAAAATTAAATTCCTTTGAGGGGCAATAACATTGGTTTCCTTCTGAGCTAAATATGTTGTAATGTTTCGTAATGGTCTCATTACACACTCCAGCAATTGTTCTGAGAGGCCAAATCAGATAATCCAGGCTACGGGTTCCAGCCTTTTGGTTTTCATTCCGTAGAAATATAATTGTATTTCAGAACAATCTTTCACCAAAATAACACGGATGGAGGGACGGATATCAGTTCATTATGTCTGTCAGACGTAAATCTGGCATCTGAAAGTTGCCGTTGTCTTCGAGAGTCGGGATTGTGTTCAAATACGAATCTGTTAACTTACCTGCCACCATTTTTTTTTTTTTGCTTTTTCCTTCCTCTCTTTCGCCTGCAGAGTCTGCGTCATTCATCTTAATGTCAGCAACATCTGCGCACAAATTGTTATGTGGTTCACGGAACATAATCACCAATTAATGGAGTCTTCCGATCCTGCATTGTAAGAAGCTCTTCGGGGTGATTCCTAATGCTTTCAGCAAACACTTGCATATTTGATAACAGTTATTTAAAGTCGCGCCGGTCTATCTTTTCCCCCGTGCTATATTACCAAAGCTAAACCATTCTTGTCAGACGAGATCTCAACCATCCCCGAGAGGAAATATCGGGACGAAAGTTCTTGTGCTCTGATTTTAGAATCTTTGACTGTGGGAACGGGAAAGTAATTTCTCCTCTTTACATTCCCTCATAACACATACATGCACCTCAAGGGAAAGAAATTCAATTGCGAAAGCCAGATGTTCCTTCTTACTGTATCTTATAAAGGGCTGGAGCACTGTGGAGAGAATTCAGCAACTGTAAAACTTTAAGTAATGCGTTTCTCTCATGCATTTTAACACAAAGGCATCTCAGATATGTTAAGATAAAGCAACTATATATATATATATATATATATATATATATATATATATATATATTTTAACCCAAGGTGTTTTTTTTCTCCTTCTATTGATGCAGTTGCCATTGATTTTACTACAAAGAAACTCCGTCAAAGGTTCTCGGAGTCATCCATCTCATGTCTTTAAAGGCGGCTCGGGCAGTTCTTATACATTTGTGTTAACATGTTTTATAATGTTATACAAAGAATGCATACAGTATATGACAATGTATGTAACCTGGGTGTGGATGTTTGGTTATTTCCTGCCTATACACCCGATAGATGGCGGCCTTGACAATTCATCATCAACAGAAACATTAGTGCAAATACTGTATATGGAGGGGGCGAGCATCAAACAAACACTGAATAATAGAGATTCTAAGTAAATATTTGCCATACATGAAGAGCAATCTGTATCTTTTGTATTTGTGGATTTCCCATTCACCATAGAATTGCTTTCTAAATCGCATACCAATCATATGGGGGGTTTTCGATTCGCAATAGAATTACGAATATCAATGGAGGAACGTGACGGGAATATGTACTGTATGCAGGTTTCTAAGGATTAGCTGGAGCACAAGTTCAGAGTAACCCTAAAGGAATTATTCTCAGGATCAGTAAGAGTCCTGGAAGTTAGGGCTACTATTATTTCAGAACTTTATAAATTAGGGCGACTACTTTAACTTGTAAAATTGTCAAACGTCCTATTCTCCAGGCCAATGCCGCACCCACTCTCCCATTTCTCTCTCCGGACACCGGAGCCCACATGCCTGGGCCCGGTGTCATTTCCTCTTCGCCTCTCCACCTTCCTGTGATGTGTTCCCCCCGCCGGTGCAAACATCCTCACCTCCTAGGGCACACGCACGTCTGCTTTCACAGATTTAAAGGGGAGTACACCCTTAATCCCCCACTCTGACCCCATGTTGAGGCCTCTGCATTGCTATCCTTAGTGTGTGGTCCCAGCTCTCCGGTGGTTCCTGCCCGTTATTCCTGTCTGTGACTCCTGCCCGTAACTCCTGCCATCTGTGACCGTTTCTCTTGTTCCAGACTAGAGTCCTGCTGCATCCTGCCTAGGTGTCTTTAGCTGTATCTCAACAGCCGCCGCTAACTAGCCAAGCTAGCGGTAGTTATCTGGGGGGTCACTTGTTGCAACAAGTACAACACACCTTGTGGTGGGTACTGGTGGAAACCAGCAACAGAAAAGATTAATTTGCTTGTTCATTGGCTGATGGCTGGCCCTTTTACAAGGACTGATTATCAGTAGTGAGTATAAAAGGCCTGTATAAAAGAGATAAAAGTGGGAATAAATGGGTGAAAATCCCAGTGTCTGGATACATTCTATAAGATACTGTAGCAAAAAGTGGCTCCATAAGGTTTCAGCTCTCAAAGGGGCAAATACATTAAAGTTCTTTATTTGTCCTAATTTTTTGCTTGAAAAAAACATCCTGCACCTGGTTAACATATATTGTAAACCAATTGGTACCCACCAACGCAAGAAGCCACTTTAATTCCAGAGTGTAATGCTGCGTTTACACTGAGCCATAATTCATCCAATCGAACAATTTCAAAGTAACAATGTGTTTTTATATTGATCAGCGTTTACACGAAACGATATAACGTTTGGAAAAATCGTTATTGCGATGGTTTTAAGATCGCTTAAGCCCATCTCACACATAGGATGAATCATTAAAAGACTGTTTACACAAATTGATCTGCAAATTTTTAGCGAACAACCAACGACGATTTGAGAACATGTTGAAAGATCAAAATGAATGATTTCCCGCTCATCGCTTGATCGTTCGCTGTGTTTACATAGGCCAATAATTGCTCAAATGCGATATCCGAACGATAATCGTTCCGTGTAAACGCAGCATAATGCAACAAAACAAGAAAAACACCAAGTGGATGATTTTTTTTTCCGTAAAGATCTGTTGCCGCCCATAACCGACTCCGCAGCCCTGGTGTATAGAGGGGTTAATCTTGTATTTTTTTTGTTCACTTACAATCCACTCATATGATTCTGATGAGAAATACCAATTAGCTATATAGAAATACCAATTTGGTTTTTTGCAAAGTCTTTGCTGTTTTGGTATGAAGCCCAGCTTTTTATTTCTAGCGTAGGCGCTGTAGGCTTACCTGTAGTATGGGCTGAGGTTATTAGTGGGAATCTGTCAGCCGTGTATATACTGTTAAAAGTTGCAGACACTGTTGGATAGCTTTTGGGTATAAAAGCAAACTCTATCTTTCCTGGAACTGATTATGGTTGCCAACCTTATAAAATCTCATTTTAATTTAAATTGTATTTCCAAGTGTCAAGGAGGTGGAGCCAAGCTGCTCTAGTGCCACAGTCTGACACATTTCTTTGTTTGCCTTCACCTCCTAGCCATTGCAGCTTTAAGCAATAAATACAGCTGAAAGATTACCTTTAAGGGGCAATAGGAGCCCACCAAACTGGTCAGCAACAGGTTTTACATGTGCAGTATAACATAGGTCCCAACAGGGTCCCAGACAGAGACTAGGGACCTTGTGGAACTTCTAAACAGTGAGCTGAAGCTTTTGTTGTAAGACTTTATAGCTAAATATATCCGTTTTAAAGCAACATCGATAAATGTTTTTTACTGTCTCAGCATAAGGTCCCAACATCCCCCTGAGCCAGCACCATAATCATAACTCTGAGCGGTGCCTGTCCTTTCCTAGTTGGACAATTTGCCATAAATGGTGGCCACCAACTTGGTGACAGTCCCTACTATGGGATCAGTGCACATGATGGGAAGGAAGTTCAGCCCCAAATAGTCAGGCATAGGTAGAATCAATTACAAACTGGAAGTCAAGATACCTAAAAGGTTGACCACAAGCACAGATACTGCTAATGAGGCTCAGAGAGTCCAAGTGCAACCAGTGTAGAGATTAAGTAACTGAACTGAAAGGAGAAGTCCCACCAACTTTGAAATCTGCGGGCAGGGTGGGTGTGAAAATAACTAACAAGTTAACTCACTTGTGCCCAGTGCCTCTTAGCGTCGCCGCCGCGGTCCTGCTCTCCGCTGCAAGACGTCATCTTCTGCAGGAAACCGTGTACGTCACGTACACAGCTCCAGCACCTACAATGTTGCGGAGCGACTGCCTGCTTAGCCAGTCAGTGACTGGGGTGGTGTCTTGTCCCAGTTACTAATTGGCTGGGCGGCCAATGACTCAGCCGGGGTTGTGAAGTTGCAGCTAGCAGAGCTGTGTGTTAGGGAATGGACTGCCACCGTCTCCTATCTGTCTCCAAGTTTCAGGAAAAGTCTGGGAACATTGACTAAACAGCAGAAGAAGAGAGAGTACTGGCATTGTTCCTTAAAGAGGTATTCTACTTAAAACTAACTCTTTATATGTTTCTGCCCATGGGGATAACATAACAAAGCGTATTGTTACTACCGTGCTCTCCTGGTATCCTCCTATGTCATCTTTGGATCCCTGGCTGAATAATCCTGCCTCCCCTTCTGAGATGGACTCGTCTGACCGCCTGCTCAGCAAATCATTGCCTAAGATGGGACAGCGTCGTGGACAGTGATTGGCTGAGCAGGCTGTCTCTCCCACATGAGTCCGTCTCTGAAGTAGAGGCTGGATCTCTCAGCCTGGGGCCCGAAAATGATGTAGGAGGACATCGGGGGAGCACGCGGAGGTAATAATAGTCTTTTTGTTACGTTCTCCCCATGGGCAGCAACATACGAAACTTTTTTTTTTTTTAGCAGAATGTCCCTTTAAGTACATAAAAGTACAATACGATCAGAAGGCAAAAAGATCCATATTGGAAAACAATCCTACTCAATCCTACAAGTCCAAACTCAATGTTATATATGTGGGTCCTTTACCGGAGCTAGCGTCTGCTCGCCGCTGATGGAATAATGATTGTCCAAACTAATAACATAATTCTTTTTGCGCACAAACAAACCACATTGTAATCATTGTCATTGGCCCCATTTTTATAGGGAATATTTATGACACTACAGAGAATGAACAATGCTTTCCCCATATTGATTTACTACCTATTCCATCTTTTACTGTTTGGAATAATCTGATTAATGACAATGGCGTGCAAATCTCCATGCAGATACTGTAATAGCCATGCCAGAGCCGCATAAAGACTATTGGCAACCGTATCGAGAATCCATGACATGTCCGTCCTTTATTGGGCCGGCTACGTTACTCCCTGTCATTATTGCATCATGTCGGATTTTATTAGAACCTAATAATTTCACAAGTGAGCTAACGGCGGGGAAACTTGTAGTAGCCGTTCCCTTTCTCCAAGTCTTTTATTGTTGTGTATGCAACTAAATTGAAATATCTTTCACTTGAAATATTGACTTTAATATCTCATTTGAAAAATTCATGAAGCCTTTGATGTTAAATCCATACTCAATTTAGCCAAATGCCATTAGAATATGCAATACGCCTGAATACGGGGGAGCATTATTGTCTGTGTTTCTGCCGAAGAATTACATTTTATGACTCTAAAGTCAAGATCTTTTAGGATTTTCGTGCAGGAGGTAAAGAAAAGGGAAGGCGGCACATTAGGAGCAGAATGAAAAGTGGTATTGATTAGACTTACATTTACCCACTCAGTTTCATGTCTTAAATACATGGAAATAGGGCTTAACCATTGCAAGCAACAATACCCTGTAATGAATGGAACAATCTTTAGAAAATTAGTATAAGCTCTCATGATCGTGCACAGATGTTGCTCATGGTAACTTCCATTAAGGTTTTTTTTTTTCCTTTTCTACATTTACATAGATCGCTTTATTTCCTAATAGTGTCATAATAGAAAAATGACAAAAGGTGGTGATTTCATAAAACATGCAACTTTGAGATTGTCGGGAGAGAGAGAGAGGTACATTGTAAAGTGAGACTTATATTATGAATACTTCAGAATTGCATTTCCTAAATGACTCACGATAAAAGTGTTTCTGAAAAAGGCAGAAGGAAAAAAAAACTAAAAAAAAAAAACTAAAAAAAACAGGCTTTCAGCAAATTAATTTTTTTTTCCTTCTTCTTTCAGGAAAATGTAGACTGACAAATGTCGTGAAAAGCTTTGAGTGCTAATAGAATGGTATTTTGCCTTTAGTAATTTATGAGTACTTTCCACTAAGCTATCGATCACGCTTAAAAAAAAAAAGTAAACGCCATTAACATTTTCAACAATAATGGCTAAAAGAAACCTGGATTTTTATCACTGTATTTCTGGATGTCACAATTTTTTTTTATTTTTTATTTTCGTTTCAAGGAGACACAAGGGATTAAACAAAATTTGTTTGTTTGTGATAATGTTACTTACCTGTATAATACAGAGAGAAAACATGTCTAACTATACGGTGGCATTAACTCATTTACTCTCTAAAAAGTAATCTGTCCCGATCTGCAAATCGGAAGCAGCTATAAAGGCTTTGCGTGAGATTCTGTTCTTAGTTTGGTGCCATATTATAAACAAAAATTGCAAAAAGTTAGAGGGGTCTTCAGGACTCTAATATCCATATCCTTAGGGTAGACCGCCAATGTTTGATCGGTCAATGTCCAACCTTCGTGACCTCCACCAATTAGTACAATGAATGGGAGTTGCAGTACAAGGCACTGCCAGTATGCCACTGGGCTATATAAATAATGAAGCAATCAATGTGGCCGGCAAGTCTTCTATATAGAAGTAGGAAACAATTTTCCAATCAAACCACCAGGACCTTTGGGGCTTTTGTGGAGAAAAACCGCAACCTTTGCAGTAACCCTCAATGTGAAATTGGGTCACATCACAAATGGTAGGATCTCGAGTATTTATCAACCATCAAGTAATGCGCTGTGATCCACCACTGGGACCTTCATCATTCGGCACAAAAATATAGGCCAGTAGGGAAACCCAAGGTTAAGCGGTGGTGGGTGTACTTTGTATGCCCACAGTTGTGCACTGAAGAAAGTTAGTGTGTTGCAGGTAAAGAATGACATATGGCATTGCCACAGGGGGCGCTGTTCTCTTTATTCCTTGTCCCTTTTGTTCATATAAGTAACTGTGGCTTATCCTATCCACTTGAATGAAACAGGCTGCAATTTTCAGTATAGCTACTTGTTTGACCATTACACTTCTAGGACTCCCACCAGGACTCCAGGATGTTCTTCTTTCTGCTGGAGCTCTTGACACTGCCTGCACGGGGTTTCTTTGTGAAGATTTAGATGTACTGTAGTTCCCTAGCGGCTGGGACAGAGTTAACCTGTGAAAGTCAGTAGGTTTTTTAAGTTCGTTCCTAGGATCTTTAGAGTCCCTGAAGTGATGAGGACCTCACCCATAAAAAAGGTTTACTAAGGTTTGTGACTTGCAAGAAGGTGCTTTACAAAATTTAACCCTCTCAGGCTAAAATGAGCAATGCTGGTCTTCCTCAAAGGATGCAGAAAACATATCTTTTAGTCCAGGGCAAAGCTGGTACACAGGAGTAAGGAATCATTAACATGGTCCGTGATTTACAGACGTCCCGGCATCATGTATCAATATGATGTCGGGAGAGCAGAAAGTGTTTGAATCTTCCCAGGACAGTACTGACACAGCCTCGCGGGAGGTCTGCTTCACGCTGTGTAGGGTCTGTAAATCACTGAGTGTGTGAATAACCCCTTAGTTCCTCACAAGATCCAGGCCTGTCTTTGGGTAGGACTTGATGCTCTATACTACAGGCTAACGTGGATTTTATAGGTTTGCTAGAACCAACTCATCTCTAAATATGTGTTGGTGGTGGTGATGATGATGGGGGTGATGGGGGTTGTGGTTACTCTCTGCACCATCCACATAAAATAGCAGCATGATACAACCACATTGATGGAAAAAAAATAATAATAAAAAATCAATGGCTTTCAGAAAGTAGCAATGAAAAGAAAAGATGCTGCGCCCTGAAGGCCAAGATAGGCGGCGTCCTTGAGTGGTTGGTGAATGGTGCAAAAGAAAATCTAAGAAATTTTTGTGATTCTTTTAGGCATTTCTGGAATTTCAAGTCAAATGAAGCTGTGTTTATGAAACATCTACGCCTTTAGTTATTCCATACCGCCTTACGATTGTTGTGATTCCAGCTGAGGCCTCGCTTATTTAATAATAGAAAATGCAACAACTTAAACAAACTAGTAATATGAAATGCTACACAAATACCTGCAATAATGAATGCAAAATGGACTTCAGGGGTTTTCATATTATGCAATCATCATCTTAAGTGTGGGATCGTAATTCCGAGCATGTACATGCAGACATGCATACCAAATGAGGAGCAACAAATGAGGCGTACGCATGCAACGTTAAACAAATACAACATAGAGTCCTATGGAAAATCATTTATGGCATATTACATTCTATTACCAGGATTCCCGGCTTCTCTATCACACAAATGGATTCAATGACAAGTTCATCGGTGCGGAACAACCAGGTAAAACAGGATGATCAGCTCGGCCCAAGTTATTAAAGAAATTGGTCCACTTCTTTTATTCCGTGTCACTATAGTTTCAGCCGTTCATTTGTTCAATAAACAGTTTGGTAGAGCCTAGGAAATAATGAATATTGATTCCCGGATCAATCACTTATTAAGAAACCGACTAAGGGAAATTATTTATCCAATCAATTCTAAATTTTTGATTTGTTATTTATTTTTTCCAATTTCATTTCCCGGCCCCCTCGGGCACATAACTCTTAAAGGCGGAAAGGGAAGAGGAGAAAGAACAGCAAATTTTTGTAAGTATCTGCTCTTTTAGGTTCTTATGGCTAGAGGTGATTTATTAACACTGGATAAGTCATGTAATTGCTGCTCCTCTGTCCAGTCTCTCGGGGTTAGCGGTCAATAACATATCTTAGGTAAAGTATACCTCCCGTATTGCTAGAACTCACAGGACATGGTGTTGTAATTGTCACATTTCTCGCTCTTACTAGCTCTTTGTATATGGTCTTGCCTATAGAGCTATTCTGCGAGGCCCCTGAAGATTACACTCATACATGTTTTATTAAAAATGCATCCATCTTACCCATCTCCTCTGCATCCTCCCACAATTGCATGTTCTGCATCTTCTATCTGGGAGAGACATAACATTATTCATTGTTTTCTGAATTAAGATTATAATGTAAGAACTCCTGTACAGACTGGCGATGACTCACACAGGAGACAAGACGAATGAGTGGATTTAACTCTGTATAATAGAGATGTATGTGGATTTTAATGCCATTCTAACCAATTAACATAGGCACGGTACTCATAGTGATTAGAGATGAACAAATTATTTTGGAAACGAATCTTACAAAAAAAAAAAATCCAATTTTAAGTAAGTAAAACATTAAAAACAAGAGTATGGTCCCTGTCTTTACTATGGATCCCTGCTGTTGTACACGGACCCACAAGTAAGTTGCCATATACTATACATACTGTTCATACTCCTTGGTATATGTTGGCCCAGTGTTCTGCACCCTCTCTGGACCTGGCCCAGTGAGGTTAGATCTGAATCAGTTGTTGAATCCAAATTGAATTGATGGCCAGAAATCGCAGGTAAATCCATCATTATTTAGATCCGTGGACCCTACCAATGCACCATATGGCTCAAAGCCCTGAGTTATGACCATATGCCCATATTTACTGGCAATAGACACATCTTATTTATCAGTTTGTGTAGTGTAATATTGGTGTAAAAGTTCACATTGAAATATTTTCAGCAAATTCACATTCAAATTTTTTTTTTTTTTTACTTTTTAAGAATGTGGCTTCTGTCCATATGTTCTATAATTCAGATGAAAAGACTTGCGCTAGTTTCATTTTCTATGTCTAATGAAGCCAATATTGGCCTACGTAATAGACCTGCAATTGGCCAGTGAATGACAGCTCAATTCTGACAGCCCCACATGTCCCTGTGTAATGGGAGGAGTGTGGCTGACGGATAAGAGTTCATCCTACAGAAACCCCACTGTGTTAATCCAGAGGAACGCAAAAACCCTTATGAGGCAGATGCCGATTGCCCCTTCACAGGGAAATAAATTTCTTCCCGACTCCAAAGGCAATCAGAATAATCCCTGGATCAAAGTATAACAAAAGATCTATTGGCTCTAGCAATCCAAAGTACAGCCCTAGCCACACCATCATTGAACCAAATAATAGACTCGGTAAACGAGCACCAATCAGAGGGAAAACTCAGCAATTTAGTTCCATTGAGTTTAAGTTTATGTTAGAATTTGTGAGTTTTAGATTTTTCTCATTGCTAGTGTACTCTTTGCAGCAGGACCAGAAAGCAAGACACAAGCCAGTAATCCTAGATTATTATTCCTTTGAATTTCTGAAACATGGGCAAAGGTTGGTGCAAACATGACAGAACTACGTCAAAAACTTCTCACCATCCAACCAATCTTTAGATCTGTACCGAGAAGAGACAAAACTCGTGAAATAGGTGTGACTTCCTTTTGGAGGACATACTGGTTTACCTAAAATCCCTAGTCTTGTTTCAAGGCTCTTTAATGGGTTGGCCATTGACTCATGGGGTAACTTCTCACAGGGGGCACTAGACTATATTCTTCCTTCTTGATGAGATCAAGTTTTTCAACAGAATTATGCTGAAGATGGTTGTCGGTTCATATCCCCTCCATGGCTGTAAGGGGGGGGGGGGGCATAGCTCTCCTACATCAGTGGAAGACCCTCTTAGGAGACCTAATAATATTGAGCATTATTGTTAGGAACTACATTGCACTTGGTTACAATTTCACATAGCACTTTTGTTTGTTTATGTTTCAATGGAGATTGAAGTCCTCATTGCAAATATTATGAAAAATGAAGACCTTGTCATCACATTGGAGATTCCCAGTAAATAGGATTTACATGATCCGGGGCTCATCGGATCATACTGAGGATCAAACGGCAGAGCTTTCCCTATAGTATATTTGCCTTTTTGTAGAACTGGTGTTGTAAAGCTCTAGGTAAATCACAAATATCAAGACAGGTTATTCTAACAGGTCCGACCAAACACGGAGAGATGATAAGTCTCGAGTATAAATAAAATATAACTTACTAGTTGTAAGACACAATCCTCCATTGAGCGAGTCATCCCTCATGGAAGTAATATTGTTCGGCATGCGGAGTGACTGGGATATTACACTCGTGCTTACTAATGGCTTACTAGTCTCATTTCGGTGGGATCTAATTAAAGCATTATTCACCACATATTAAATAAACTATATCAAAAAACGGCGCCATAACATAAGGTAAATGTGTTGTGCTCTGGGATTCTGCCTGAAGAGCTTCAGACTACGGATGCTAGCTGTGCGCTGGATAGATCTTATTTCGCTGGAGGGAACGAGTCCGAATGCAAAATAATCTTTAACCCTAACAGAAGACGATGTTGAATATTTGTAATTGATAATGTAATTGAATGTAATTGAATATTCATTTATTAATTTGACATGAAACTCAGAAGACTGTTTCACGAGTATCTAATTTTACGATATGGAGAGTGTCCATGCCATAAAGGCTGATGTGGGGTTCAGAGATTGGCCAGAGCTAGTTCAGGTTGGCCTAATTGTGGTTTATTGGAAAACAAAACAATATGGGAACAAGTTACTAACAAAAGACGCACTAAATAATTTGTCCTAAAGGCAAAAAATGTTGAATATGGGAACAAGTCTTAGCTTCATGCCATTCTTCTTTTCCACAAGGAACGGGGCATCCCCCACTATGGTAAGGCAAAAATTTGATGGGAAGAGGGTTAAGCCTAAGGTTTCCACTTCTCTTCTATAAAGAATGGGGTGACCCTTCTCCTAAAGAATAAAAACAAAATGAGATGGGGCCCTAACTTGAAATTTACACACACATTTCTATTATACAAGGAAAGGGTTGACCCTTCTTCATGGAAGTGAACAGTGATGGGGGACTAGCCTTAAGTTTTCACACTCTTCTCTTCTAAAAGAAAAGGGATAGTCATTCTTTATGGTAATGCAAAAGGGGATAAGAGACTAGCCTTACGTTCCCCCCAAAAAAGGATTGAACAAAGTAGACGTGACTGCTAAAGCCCTGCAGGATATCATCAAGCCTTTGCTGTTGGGGACTATGGAGTGGGAGCAAGCAGAGAGATGAGGGGGGTCTTTTTTGTGTATTTTTTGGACCTCTTATTACTTGCTTTTAAAAGAAATGATCCAAAAAAAACAGAAAACCCCTTAAAGGTGATTATAATACAGCATTAAAATAAGATACTGAGGAAACCTTTTTATAATTAGTAAGATGTACTACCAGGGTAATGTAACATACAGGGGCTATTAGTGCGGTTATCCAGCCTTATCAAATTGATGGTCCTTCAAAGAGCTGATCAGCAGGGTTGCCAGGGTTTGGACCCCTGCCAATCTAATATCGATGGGCCATCAAGTTTATAACTAAGGATAGGCCATCAATTTTATATGGCTGGATAACCCCTTTAATTCGTTCCCTCTGCTCCTTCAGGTGCAAGTTTCTGGGGTCCTTTATAGAACATAGATCCTTAGTATTACTGGATATAATTCTAACATTCTGATATGTCCCTACTGCACAGGAGATGCTAAGGAGGAGGGTATGTTCTGTTGCAGTTAGTCTTTTGTTCCATGGTCCGATGAAATTGTTAGGAGTAGAGATGAGCGAACCTGGAGCATGCTCGAGTCCATCCGAACGCGAACTTTCAGCATTTGATTAGCGGTGGTCGCTGAAGTTGGATAAAGCCCTAAGGCTATGTGGAAAACATGGATATAGTCAATGGCTGTATCCATGTTTACCAGACAACCTTATAGCTATATCCAAGTTCAGCAGCCCCCGCTAATCAAATGCCGAACGTTCGGGTTCGGATGGACTCGAACTCAAACCCGGTTCGCTCATCTCTGGTTAGGAGCACTTGGGAACCCCCATTAGGAGCACTGCCCATACTGTAGATCTGCCCCCTGCCTACTCATCCCTTTCTAATGATAATGAATGGAGTGGGCTGGTAACTCCTATGGGTCAGCTCTTTGGGAAATTTGTGCCACTTTAGAACAGAAGGATGAGATCCACCAGAGATGATACCCTGATTACCTGCAAAAAAAAAAAAAAAAAGAGCAGCAACCTTCATAGGGTCCTTCAAAGCTCTCTATCTCATATACACAACCCTTCAAGGTGATCGCTCTTCTTATTGTTATATAAGTGCCTACTTCTTCCCATCATACGTGCCGCTCATGTTTTTCCATTCACTTGCTGGACGTCTTTTTTCAGCCATACAAACCACGTTGCTATATGTTACCTTACCCTATAAGACCATCTGACTGACTACCGAGGCCCTTAGTCGCAGTGGTTTCCATATTACATGCACTGGACTATGCAGAGAAAGCTGTAAATTATATAATAAGGTTTATGTATACCTATATATACTATGCTATGGCATCTCTTAATAGACAACTGACGTCTCTGTTCTGATCTATTATTGGCCCTGAAGGGTTAAATGCACGCTATACCTTACTGGATGCATGCCGACAATTTGTATTTTCTCGTGTTTTGCCATTTTCGTGTATTATTTGGGGCATTTCTTGGCGTTTTGCAAATTCTATTCACAGATCTAAGTGTTATTATAGATGAAACCTGCTCGGAATCCAGGATCCAAGAGACATAATTCACTCTCCTTTCATCTTAGCCTATACCCTGTTCTGAGCAATTATCCATATCCTTTTCTGCCCACGATCCGAACTCTGCCTATAGAACATTACCGAATTATGCAGTTAATAGGTTTTATGCTCATGCTATATAATAGTTTGGGGGGAAAGAAAATCACATTTGCTTTTTCTTGGTTAATCACTCTGTTTTTCTCTTGTGCTTTTTGCATTAATCATTCGGAAAAAAAGAAGAAAAAAAAAAAAGAAACATTAACCAGTATAATTTTTCCCCAAATTATTTTGATTATATCTGCATTAGTCAGCGACTGTAAAAAATGGCTGCCATAATTTTTAATAAGTATATTCTAAATTCCCCTCTAACAAGCTTCAGCCGCTAAATCATCTGCCTGTTATAAAAAGGAAATCAGGGAGGGTTATAGTAATAAGTCAAAAGTAGAAAAGAGCTTTCTAGAATCAGGCAATAAACTCTTGGTAGAGTGCATGAAAAACATGCATAAAATCAGCCCACTTGAAATATACCTAAAGTAGACGTAATGAATGCACCAATTATAGTTTTTTTAGAAACCAAATTAATACAGATTTATCACTCCTTCAATGCGGAGAATTGTTTTTTTTTTTTTCATAGCGAGAATGCAGCCGGCTGAGACGGATCTCCTATAGTACACCGCGCCGTACATAAAAGAGGCCGTAATAATAATAAAAATAATAATAATAAAAGAAAAACCCTCCCAGACAAAGGGCTGGAGAGCTGGAATTGTGAGTGTAAGGGCTCGTGAAGATCAGCCAGTGCCCGGTAACAGCAGCAAAACACTTTCAATTTTCTGGATTATTAATTTAAATTCACACGTACCAGCTAGTTAAAATTAAAGTCCAATTTTTTTTACGGCTCCAGTCGAAAATTAAAGCTAAAGTCGAAAGTTAACCGGCGCGCAGAAAATGCACGGAGTGTATGTGCAAGCGGCGGACAGGAAGAGTGGAAATGAATCCACCTGTTTCACTGGGAGCGACTTTATGAGCGCTCCAAAAAAACAACAAAAAAATTGGCTCCCGGTAGCTCGTTTAGAACAGGAGCGCCATTGTTTTGACAGAAAGGGTCTAGCGAGTGAATGGCGTCGGCTCTAGGTGTGAAATGTACAGGTAGAAAATGAAGCACTAAGCTAATTACTCTTCTAATTCTGCATAAACAAGCATTTTGAAAATCATTAGAAGTTCAGGGAAATAATGTTAGTGATTAAACAAGGCGGTCTGCATCAGTGAACACAACTAAGCTCATTTAATTACATCTGAAAGCTTGGGAAAGAAGCTAATTAAAATTAGCACCGGCTTTCTGACTGACCACGACTTGATTGGTTTCTTAACGTTGGGTGGGGTGGATGTTCCTCCTTCTGTCGCTGCTGTCGATGTGGTTTCATACAATTATTAACAAATGGTTAATGCAGATATTCTTCAAAGAGATTTGAGGTATCCTGGACAGGGGTGTAACTACCACTGTTGCATTCATAGCGGCCGCTACGGGGCCTACCACTTCAGGGGGCCCATCCCTGTAATACACCCGGTCATCATCCTACCAAGGCAGATGCCTACCATGAGGGACACTATGTATTGGGGGTAGGATAATAGGGGAGATGTCTATTTTGGAGGACACTATGAGCAGGGGAATATGAGGTGAAATGCCTACCTTGGGGGACAGAATGTACTGGGGGTAGGATAATAGGGGAGATGTCTATTTTGGGGGACCTATGAATGGGGGGATATGAAGTGAGATGCCTACCCTGGGGGACACTATGTACTGGGGGTAGGATAATAGGGGAGATGTCTATTTTGGGGGACACTATGAGCAGGGGAATATGAGGTGAAATGCCTACCTTGGGGGACAGAATGTACTGGGGGTAGCATAATAGGGGAGATGTCTATTTTGGGGGACCTATGAATGGGGGGATATGAAGTGAGATGCCTACCCTGGGGGACACTATGTACTGGGGGTAGGATAATAGGGGAGATGTCTATTTTGGGGAACCTATGAACGGGGGATATGAGGTGAGATGCCTACCCTGGGGGACACTATGTACTGGGGGTAGGATAATAGGGGAGATGTCTAACATATGCTATCCACTGGGGAGCAGGCTAACAAACAGGGGGATTACCTACAGAAGGATGGTGGAGAGAAGGGGAGGGCAATTAAAAGTTTGCCATGGGGCCCAGCCGTTTCTTGTTATGCCCCAATCCTGAATACCTACAGTTGCTGCCAAGGTGCAGAACTACATCATCTTTGGGCCCTAGCTGAACGATTCCACCTCCATTTCCGAGGCAAACTCCTCTGGCGGTGAAGGCCCACTTAGCCAATCACTCCAATGACCGCCGCGGCTGAGCAGGCTGTCACTGCCACATGAGTCCGGGATCATTCAGCCGGGACTGTTATATTCTGAGCCTGGGTAGCAATTCTGAGTGGAGTAACACTTAAAGTCATTTTAACAAGCATTTAAATCTTTTTTCAGACAAAAGTTACTGTTCCTGTACATACTTTCCAGGCACCATACAACTATAAGACGTTCCTGCTCCTGTACACTTATTGAGCAGTGAGGAATAGAATATAAGCCTCACTGCTCAGTTATAGGGGTTCTCCAGGGACTAGGAAAGGTCCCACTTGTTCTGCTTCCAGGCACTGCCCTTCCTTCTTCTGCCAATCTTGGAAGTATACCTTCTGAGAAAAGAGGAGGTTGGGTATGTCCTGAGCATCGCATGTGGGGGAAACCATGTCTGCACATGATGTTCAATAGCTGCCTGATACTACTGATTAAGATTGGGCAGCTATTGGGCATTGTGTGGGGGCATGCTTGTAATGTGCACCTGCCCCATTATCTTCTGAGACAGCCAGAAGGAGGAAGAAGAGCATACATTTTATATATTACTCTCTCTCTGTTACACTCCATGTTCAAGTATGCGGGGGGCAGCACGGGAGAGGGCTGGATGGGCGGGCAGAGCTGGTGCTTCGGGCCAATGGGCGACCCACTAAATGCTGCTAAGCCCCCGATTTGGATTGGGGCAATTAGGGGCTATCTACAGAATGCGGAGGAGAGGAGAAGTACAGTATTATTAACAGCAGTGCAGTTATGAGGTAAAGAGCTTCTGGAACATATCAGCAGGTTCCTTGGGCAGAAGCTTATAAAATGTCATCCCTCCATACAATGACAAATATTTTGCCCCAAAGGGGTTTTCATCAAGCGCAGAGTATGTCAGATATTGCCCCATAAATAAAGTCCATATTCTGGGATTTTGGTGCCTTGGATTTCAATTGGACTCTAAACGCTTTGTAATTAATGGATGAATAACTTGTAAATTGGTTGATTGCGCAGTTTAAGGAACCGTACCCAGAAGAGCAATGAAATGCTTCTTATCCCCAAAATGTTTCCTCGCTGCACAGGGACAGAATTACAGATCTAGTGACATTCGCTAAGTGCAGTCTTGGGGAGACACTGGCTTAGGATTTCCTTTATGGAGCCTTCAATGATCCCTCTAGAGCAAAAGCTCTCACATCATTACCTCTGCAAGTGGCGCCAACAAATCCACGGATGATATGAGAAGAAGCCAAGAGGACAGTGATAGGGTATTTTGCCCCATGGTACTCTTAATGTATAGTGTCGTCTGCTGGAGATCCAAAAATGGGACCCGGATCAATATACAGTAAATAAAGAAGATAAAAAATACGGAGTCACAAAAGACATACATGAAAATAAGGACAACTCCGACGCTAAACAGACAAAAACAAACACTGACATATTTTTAATACTAACTCTCATCCGTCCGTCTCCATTTGAATTTCCCGCTATTTCTGGACCTTCGATTGGCATCTTAACTTCGTGACCTCTGGGTGCTGCTCCCAGTATTTTCCGGTGTTCCCAGTCAAGTCATCATCTGGCCCCTCTTTGAAACTCCCGCCCCTTCTAAATGCCCTGGTCTCATCATACACGGCCCTCAAGGAGGGGAGCAGGCCTCTCTCGTTAAATAAATTAGATGACGCCGTCAACACAAGATGGCGGAGGGAAAAGAAATCGCTGTTGACACGGATCAGGTAAGTATAGGGAAATATATGAAATGGGTTAAGAAAGGTAATGAAAGCACATTACAAATTTATATAACTTTGTAATCTTTTTCATTTGCCATATAAAAGTCCAGCACTAGCGTTGTCCTTTAATTCACTGACCTGGGTGGAATGAAGACAATCTAGTGGTTATTTAATCAATCGAACCACTTCCATGATCAAAATGTCATTATTTTCATACAACTTGGCACATAGATCCTGGAGGCTCTGTCCATTTTTTCAAAACTGCTGCTGGGTTCTAATGATCTGTGCTGGTTTTTCTATATGCAAATGAGGTTGATTGGTGCATTGGAGGTGGGCCCGGTGCCCCCAGTGCACCCATATCTCCTCCCCTGGGTGATATGCTGAGGCAGAGCCAGGCCATGGTCGGACTTGTTTTAGAAAACCTTGTCACCAAGGGGAGTAGATATCGGTGCGCTGGGGTGCTGGGCCGCCTCCAGTGCACTAAGTAACCTCATTTGCATATAGAGAAACTGACGCAGATTGTGGCAATCAGACAGTGGTTTGGAAAACAGATGGCAACACCATGATCTATGTCCTGGCACCGACCAATATTCTTTTACTAATAGCAGTGATACATTCACTTTAAAGCATCATCTTGTCACAATGGCAAAGTAAAGATATAAATCTTCTAGTTCTCCAATGGATCTTTCCCCCCCCCCCCAGATCTCAGGCGCCCCAGACTTCTTAATGACCCTTCTCCATGATGCGTCCACTTGCTAGTGTGTCTTGTTCTTGTCTTCTTTGACATTGACCTGATATTTGACTACATTATCTTGTTTCCCAAAGAGAATCCTCAGGTTGTTACATGAAGAGCATGTTGAAAAAAGCTGCTAAATGGTCAACCAAAGACATCAAGTTCTCAAGTGGCAGCACAAAGTGAATGGCCAGAAACGTGGTCAGACAGCGCATTGGTCAGGGCAGGCAGAGTGGGTCAGAATCAGTAGACAGGTAAAAGTCAGATCAGCAAACAAGAAGACCTTGTCAAATATATAAGTTGGGTCACAGTCAAACAAGACAGGAACAAGATACTTTTTATAATTAAAAGGAACCTAGTGCATTTATTGCTTGGGCAAAGAATCCACAGGAAGCTTGTTGTGGTGGGCATTGGTTAAAGTCAGTGTTCTTTGGCAGGTACTGGTGCATGCATGCTACACATGGAGCAGAGGAAGCTGGGAAAAGGATTCTGGCAATTGGGACGGATGGGCCATCAAGTCCTTACACATCTGCATTGTTGCATAGGTATAGAGATTAAAGGGTCAGGACTGGTTAGACCCAATGGCTTTGTTGCCTGATTACTAGAAACACCGGAGGCAGCACCACTTTAGCATCTTTGTTTGTATATCCAGAACTTCTTTGAGTACGCTCTATGAAAACAGAAAACGTATTTCTGCTATGTGTCTGCTTTCACTTGTAGGTTTCTAGTAATCTCTGAACACCATAAAAAGTTATTAATGTATTAATGGTCACTAAAGATGCCCATAAACCTTGTACTAAGGCCGCCTGACCCTGCCACCAGTGGTAGATAATTCCGATGGTGTAAGGTGTATGGAGGTCTCGACTATCGACCAATAGATGGTGATGATGCAGAGAGGATCGGATGTAATGGATCTTTAATGCTTGACCCTTTTGTTCTGAAAGGGATAAGCCAATGCCAGAGCCATCTGGATGCAGCTTATCCCTTCCCTCTCCACAGGGAAGACATGAACAGTGTCGAACAATTGTGTAGGGGCAGATTGGGAGAGATAACGGTCAGCTGAGCGTCAGATACTGAAAATGTGTTGACACCTTAAAGGGAATCTGTCACTAGGTTTATGTTGCCTTAATCGGGGAATTACTTACATCATTTTGTTGAGCTGTTCTCCTAATATGCAGGAGAATAGGATTCTTGCCGCACCCCTCCCCCTGCCCTCCAGCTCCTGATTCATAGCTTACTGCCTATACACAGCATGGATAGGTAACTGCCAATCAGCAGCTGGTGGGCGGAGTTTCTGCTTCTCATGAATATCCAGGACCACTGGGCTCATGCACATAATGGAAGGGACTGCTTATTGTCCATGTTATTCAGGAGGAGATCTCTGGATCAGCTGCACAGAACAATGTAAGTGATTCATCATTCTGTTCAGCTTCTCTGTGACTAGTTTATGTTACCCTTATGGTGCTTTTACATGGAGCCATTATTCGCCCAATCGATCGTTTAATGATTTCGAAGTAACAATGTGTTTTTATAACGAACAGCGTTTAGACGGAATCATAGATTGTTTAAAAAAATCGTTATTGCGATCGTTTTAATATTGCTTAAGCCTATCTCACGCATAGGGTAAATCGTTGAAAGACTGTTTACACGAAGCGATCTGCGTATTCTTTGCGAACGACCAACGACGATTTGAGAACTTGTTGAAAGATCAAAATGAACGATTTCTCGCTCGTCGTTTGATCGTTTGCTCCTGTTTACACGAGCCGATTATCGCTCAAATGCGATCGTTATCGCTTAAATTCGAATGATAATCGTTCCGTGTAAAAGCACCATAAGATAGGACACCATAAACCTACTGACAGTCTCTTCAAAACTTCCATAACTAATAAATAAACTTTTATAATACAGCATGAGATGAGCGCTATCACTTTAAGCAATTGAATACAATTCAATTTAATTTTATTATTAATTTATATGAATTTTTTTTTTAATGTTTGGAGAGAAAAAAATCCAGATTTTTCCTGAGCTGTAGAATCTGTCCAAACCTCTAATAATGGAAACTCGAGTGTTTTCGACATATGGACATTTTAAAAATAATTGGTATGTAGATATCATGAATCACTAGTAAAGTACTGAGCACAAGAATGGCGAAAAAGACAAACTGTTCTACCGCTAGCTAAAAATAATCCCTGTGTGTCAGAAGTCTTTGGCTAGCCTCACACAAGCACATTATGGGCCATTATTGTCTTTCTATTACGTCCAAGTGTCCTGGCCCAATCATAGGGTTTAAAGGTCACAAACTGGCAGCATGATAGGGCCGGGCAATGCTATTAGTTTGGGTCATTAATAAAGCTGAGACTCTTAGAAGACAGGTGCATAATTGCCTTCTATACCCTTCTGTTCCGATTCACCATGGTAGATATTGGTACATACTGTACCTACATACCTGTACGGAAAAGGGAAATTCCAGTCCCAACATGTTTTGCACAATGGCCATTGGCTTCTTCTGGGGTTTTCCTTGAAGAAGCAAGAGTGTGAAATACATGTTGGGGCTGGCATTTTCTTGGTCTGTATATTTTGTAGGATGTAAGTAGGTTATCATACAAGTACCCACTGTTTTTACAGTATAGGGACCATTGTAGGGTGTAAAGTTTCAGAGACTTGTCAAAAGTTTTTATTGGCCGCAGGTGAGGATAAGTGTGTGACTATGCGCTTTACTTCCCAACTGACTGCAATCTCAGTCTCACTGCAGGACATGAACTCCAATGTAGGTGTAAATAGTGCTGTAGTGATCGTAAGGTAAAGATGACCATTCACCATCACACAGACAACAACGTGCATGTGTTCTTAAAGGAGAACAAGCCACTGCCTAACATCTCTTTCTCATCCAGACTTCCTGTCCCTTAGACCTCTCTGTCTTCCTATAGACACCTCTGTTGTCTAAAATGTCCTCTGCCCCTCGATTCCTCTGTGCCCCTCCAGATTTCTTTGTCCCCCTTCACACTAGACTCCTCTACCTCTCTTCATTCTCATCTCTTTTCCTTTCAGACTCTTCTGTACCCTTCTCACTTACCTGACTTCTCTAGAGTCCTCCACCACAGACCCATATGTCTCCTCCAGACGCCTCTTTTACCTTCCAGACTTTCCTGCTCCATCCAAACTCCTCAGTCTCCCCCAGACCACTCTATGTGTCCTCCTTCATACTCCTTTGTCTCCTCCAGACCCCTCTCCCTCCTTAAGGTTACTTTGTTCTCCTCCGGATTACACTGTGCCTCTCCAGACCCATCTGTCTCTTCCAGTATCCTCTGTCCCTTCTAGACGTTTCTGTCTCTTCCAGTATCCTCTGTTCCTTCTAGACGTTTCTGTCTCTTCCAGTATCCTCTGTCCCTTCTAGACGTTTCTGTCTCTTCCAGTATCCTCTGTTCCTTCTGAACTTCTCTGTCCCCTGCAGACTCCTCTGTCTTCTCCACACATCTTTCAGAGAAAAAAAGATCTGGTATTGAAATCTAACGTGCCTTATGCTTTCCCCACTACATCATCTATCATGGCAGAGTTGGCACTCCTCCATACATATAAGATAGTTGGCCAATCCATGAGACATTTGAACCTTTAACCAACTTACGTGTACGTGGGCTGACCAGGGCAATAGATCGTCTTCAGCTCCACCATACATTTACATTAGAAAGCCTTTGAATTCTTTCTTCCATTACCATAATAACACGGTGTCATAGAGTCAGTGGTGGATCATCTGTGACGCAAGGTCAGCGATTCACCTCCAACGACTTTGTTCTCTGACTTCTCTGAGCACCATTGTAGATTTTCTATGTCCCCCCCACACTTAGCCATGTGCTGCCCAAGCAAGGATGACCAGTAATACTGTGCTCTCGAATAGAAGGAATGAATGGAAGATACGTACAGTGGTTGTCCATATACAACTAACAAACAACTTCTGTATGACTGCCCGCAGAAGCCAAGGATGGACAAACCTTCTGTGCAAGTGACCCAGATAAGAGACCAGGTAAAAGCTTCTAGAAGCTCCAGCAACGTCCATATAATGAATTTCATGGCCTGTAGTTACTGGTAGATTGTATGAAAGGTGAAAGTAAGTAGGGTCTATGATGAACTATCGGGGTCCTACAAGTAGGGCTGGGTGAGATGGGCAAGAATAAATAAAATATAGATATTTTTAAAATCTCAATTTAAATCTCGATTGTCTTTTTTTTTTTTTTTTTTTTACACCCATACGTTCATATCCCAACTCCTCCCCAAAGTAACCCCTTTTTGGGTAAGTGCAGTGTCTGTATACACTGTAAAAAGACACTGGTTGACCTCAGGGAGATCAACCAAAAAAAAAATGCAGAGACACCATCACGTGTCTCAACATCAGTGTATTCTAGAACACTGCCCCCTGGGAAATCAAATATGCAAAAGAACACTGCAGAGACACCATCACATGTCTCGACGTCAGTAAACTAGCCAGACCTTCCTCTGGAAAGGAACAACCAAGCCAAGGAATGTCTCCAATTAAGGAAACCACCTAAACAAGGTATCCACCCACAGACAGCTGTTTCGGGTGGTTTTAGCCCCTCATCAGTGTGGAGTAGGTTTCTGGCTAGTGGGAGCAATGACTAGTAAGTGCATGCAAAAAGATGCTGGTTGACCTCAGGGAGTCAACGTCAGTGTATTCTAGAACATTGCCCCCTGGGAAATCAAATATGCAAATAATCAGCGTCTTTTTGCATGCACTTACTAGTCATTGCTCCCACTAGCCAGAAACCTACTCCACACTGATGAGGGGCAAACCCCCCGAAACAGCTGTCTGTAGATGGTTACCTTGCTGGTGGTTTCCTTAATCGGAGACATTCCGTGGCTTGGTTGTTCCTTTCCGGAGGAAGGTCTGGTCAGTTCACTGATGTCGAGACACGCAATGGTGACTTTTGCATATTTGTGTACACTGTGGCAGTGCAGTTTCCTGTCCATGTACATTGCAGAACAGAGCACAATTTATTTCTATTTTTTTTTTTTTATCCAATTTGCGATTTTCTGGAAAAAAAAAAAAAAAAAACACACGATGGGCCGCCCTCCCCCCTAGGGCAAATTAATCGAATTGATTGGATTAATTGCCCAGTCCTATCTGCAGGGGTCCAGCGCCGCCTCTGTCTAGTCTCTGACTATAAGCATTGTTAATACATGAGAAAATATGAGCAACCTCTAATTTTATATTGCACTTTGAAAGTGATCTAGTTGTGCTTGAGATAATGGTTTAGAAATGACAAAAAAATTACGACCAGTGTAAAAATATCATTTGCATATGCATGAATAACCCGAGAAAGTACTAATTGTACAATTATAAAAAATAAACAGCATATGGCATTTTATTTGTAACGGCAGTTCAAAATAACATTAACATTTCTAGCCAACAAGGAAGACTTAAATTGTGCAAATAAATCTGATTTTTTTTTTTTCCATCGCTATATTTGTCAGTGCATAATATCCCTTATTTCCATCCAAGAATTATCTAAATACAATGTATTTACCGCTCAGATATTAGTGCAGAAAACTGTATTTTCTCTGTATTTCTGTAACTTGTGCAGATTTCTCTTTATTTGACTTATGTGTAATATTTATATGTATTTATTGTACCGAGAAAATGGTTTAAAGGGAATCTAAATGATTTAAAGGGAATCTATCGCAAGGGAGTCCGGGTCTGCTGACAAAGCCAATGGGGGCTGTTACCATGAGCGGAAGCTGCAGCAGACCAGACGCTGAGGCCTGGCCGGCTCAGAAGAAGGGATCTCCCCTCCATGATCGCATCACGGTGGGGATATTCCGCCACTAGACCACCACAGAGGAGTTCTACAAGGCAGTTAAAGGCAGCTGTCAGTTAATTAGGGGGCTATCGTCTTCACCCACTTATAGCCACGGTCCCTGGCTGTACATAGCAGCCGGTGGCTGGCGGGATTCAGAGCAGGGTCGTAGTCCAACCCCTCTCTTAATCCCGGAGGCTGATACATGACGTTCGGGTATGTCATGTGTCCTTAAGGGGTTAAAGGGGAGCAGAAGACAGCTAAAGACATCTGCTCCCCGATACTGAAAGTTTACCATCCCCCCCACTTACGAGACATGGAGGGATGGGTCTTAGACCATGTGCTCGTCCACACATGGTCTAAAACCCGTCCCTCTGTGTCTTGTAAGTGTGTGTATGAGGGGGGGGGGATGTTAAACATTCAGTGTTGGGGAGCAGAAGTCTTCAACTGTCTTCTGCTCCCTGGACAACCCCTTTAAAGGTTTAAAATGCCACAGCATTTTTTAGTAACGTATGGTATTGTCCCTCAAAAGTTATACAAATCGCCAATATACACTTAATACGGGAAAGGCACATAAAGTGTTTTTTTCCCTTCACTTACTACTGCATCAAGGCTTCACTTCCTGGATAACAGGGTGATGTCACTTCCTGGATAACATGGTGATGTCACTTCCTAGATAACATGGTGATGTCACTTCCTGGATAACATGGTGATGTCACTTCCTGGATAACATGGTGATGTCACTTCCTGGATAACATGGCGATGTCACTTCCTGGAAAACATGGTGATGTCCCTTCCTGGATAACATGGTGATGTCACTTCCTGGATAACATGGCGATGTCACTTCCTGGATAACATGGCGATGTCATTTCCTGGATAACATGGCGATGTCACTTCCTGGAAAACATGGTGATGTCCCTTCCTGGATAACATGGTGATGTCACTTCCTGGATAACATGGCGATGTCACTTCCTGGATAACACGGTGATGTCACTTCCTGGATAACACGGTGATGTAATTTCCTGGATAACACGGCGTTGTCACTTCCTGGATAACATGGCAATGTCACTTTCTGGATAACATGGCGATGTCACTTCCTGGATAACATGGTGATGTCACTTCCTGGATAACATGGTGATGTCACTTCCTGGATAACATGGCGATGTCACTTCCTGGAAAACATGGTGATGTCCCTTCCTGGATAACATGGTGATGTCACTTCCTGGATAACATGGCGATGTCACTTCCTGGAAAACATGGTGATGTCCCTTCCTGGATAACATGATGATGTCACTTCCTGGATAACATGGCGATGTCACTTCCTGGATAACATGGTGATGTCATTTCCTGGATAACATGGCGATGTCACTTCCTGGAAAACATGGTGATGTCCCTTCCTGGATAACATGGTGATGTCACTTCCTGGATAACATGGCGATGTCACTTCCTGGATAACATGGTGATGTCACTTCCTGGATAACACGGTGATTTAATTTCCTGGATAACACGGCGTTGTCACTTCCTGGATAACATGGCAATGTCACTTTCTGAATAACATGGCGATGTCACTTCCTGGATAACATGGTGATGTCACTTCCTGGATAACATGATGGTGTCACTTCCTGGATAACATGGTGATGTCACTTCCTGGATAACATGGTGATGTCAATTCCTGAATAACATGGTGATGTCACTTCTTGGATAACATGGTGATGTCATTTCCTGGATAACATGGCGATGTCACTTCCTGGATAATATGGTGATGTCACGACCCGACTCCCAGAGCTGTGCGGGCTGTGGCTGCTGGAGAGGATGATGGCAGGGGGACACTGAGGGAAACAGGGCACTGGAGGGACACTGAGCATCCCTCTGCCATCATCCTCTCCAGCAGCCACAGCCCGCACAGCTCTAAAATTCGGGTCGTGACATCACCATGCTATCCAGGAAGTGACATCACCATGCTATCCAGGAAGTGACATCACCATGTTATCCAGAAAGTGACATCACCATGTTATCCAGAAAGTGACATCACCATGCTATCCAGGAAGTGAAGCGTTGATGCAGTAGTAAGTGCAGGGAAAAACGCACTTTATGTGCTTTTCCCGTAATAAGTGTATACTGGTGATTTGTATAACTTTTGGGGGACAATATAATACTTTAATAAAAATTTTCACCGGACTTCTCCTTTAAGGTTTTCTCAACTCAACTGCTTGTTCATTTTAATATTTAAAGGGGCTTTCTGGGACTTTAACATTGGTGTCCTATTGTCAGGATGGGCAGCATTACCTTGCTACAGAGTATAAAGGATTCCCCATTATTCCAAAAGTCTTAGAAAACATGTATTTTTATTCTTCTGCTTTAGTCTGTTTGCCTTAAGAAATGCGATCAGCTCACTGAGGGATCGGGTTGCAGCTGCCAATAGGAATCTATGTAGAAAGTAGGGGAAGAGAAGGAGGGAACAGCGAGATAGAGACATAGCAGATACATTAAAATTTCCTGCAAAGGTTATTTTTCACCCTAGTCTTTTTTTATGGGTGTATGTGATTGGTCATTTACCGTTTGTTTATGTTTGAAAACTACATCACCCAGCATGCATTGCTGTACACAACATGTAGGACGCCCCTTCTTCCTTCCTCTATTTCCTGCCCAGAGTTTTAGTAAGCCAGCAGAGCAGACACCGAGTATGCTCATTTCCTGCAGGCGCGTCCCTATCGCGTTTACCTATCCGTGTTCCCCCTCCAACTTCTGTGCTTCTAAAATGAGCACTTGGAGCAGGACTTGCCCACTCAGCCAATCACTGACTGTGACAGGACACCATTGTGCCCAGCGATTGGCTGAGTGGGCAGGTCCTGCTCCAATCACCTGTCTCAGAAGCAGGAAGAAAGAGTGGGGCATGGGGTAGGTGAGTATAACTTTTTTCTACTAATTTTTAACCTCCTCAGTACTACATGTGCCAATGTTTTAAAGTGCCAGATAACCCCTTTAAAGGGGTTATCCAGCATTAGAAAAACATGGCCACTTCCAGAGACAGCACCACTCTTGTGTCCAGGTCAAGTGTAGTTTGCAATTAAGCTCCATTTACTTGAATGCAACTGAGTTGCAAAATCCCTCGAAGAAAGTGGCCATGTTTTTCTAATGCTAAATAACCCCTTTAAGGTGCATTTCAGTCTGCACAGACCAGAGACAGATAACAGCCTGTTTCTTCGGTCATGAATTTCTTCCAGGCTTTGCCACAGATTTCACTTACTGTATAGCGAGGGACGATATCCGCAGTAACTCTGCACGCTACTATCTGCAGTCACACGTATGGAGTTTAGATGTTTTTGGATAATGAAATCTTCATGAAATGAGCCATCTGTCAGACACACATCCCCCCTATGGGCTCTGACCTCCTGTAACTGTGGACCCGCTCAGGTCTATATAATTAGGTGTCTGGGGTGAGAGGGAAAGAGAAGAGTTGTTACTAGGAACAAACCAGAAACTCCAACTATTTTAAAGGGGAAACGTGAAGCTGTGATGGGAGGAAGACACGACGATTACTGAGGCCGACGAATTTACTTTGGGCTGTGGCATCGCTCAGTAGATTGTGAATAGGGCAGCCATGTTTCTCCTACTAGAGCCAATAGGACGCAGTCAAAGTCATTGACTGTCATAATAATAGAAAAAAAAACGGGTTAACTCATCCGTTTTTTTTAGCAGATGCAAAAAAATTGGTTGACCGTGTTTTTGTGTACGTTAAGATGCTTTTTGATCCCTTTTTTATATGCTTTTTTATAACCGAATTCAATGAAAAAATGGATCAAAACAAATGCACGCAATTTTTTGCAAAAGCGTCCAATTATTTTCAAAAACTTCCAATTAAAAAAAAAAACAACTTAGGGCCCTATTACACGGGACGATTAAAGTGCGGAAAATCGTTATATAATTCGAATTTAAACAATAATCATTCTGTGTAATTGCAGGCACCAATCGTTCGTGTGTTGTTGATCGTTCATTTAGATCTGACCCTAAAATCATCGCTAATCGTTGGCTGTAATTCCACATTTGGTCAGTAATCATTCAGTGTAATTCCGCATCGTTCCTTCTTTTGCTGGGATCAGATGGAGTAAACATTCATAGTAACTAACCCCTATCGTTCTGCGTAATATGGGGAACGATTTCAGGTTAACAATAAAAAATCTCGTTTGCGATAGTCTATCGTTAATGGCTAATAGTTAAAAATCACTTTGTCTAGTAGGACCAGGCAACGCGTCCATCTAGTCTATCAGAGACAAGCAGCTGAGCTGTAGACAGCAGTGAAGTTTTCATCGAAGAAGTTTACGTTATATAGCAATTTAGATGCCTGGTTGTTAGATCCTTCTCTGCTGTATAGGGATCAGTTTAAAAGCAATCTGTCAGCTCTATGTTATTCTCAAGGTGCAGCGTATAAGTGTCTGTATTTTTCAGAAGGTTCCTATACTCCCCTGTATTGTATTGTTCAGACCTGTAGTGTTCACTTTTGACCACAGGATGTTGCCAGAGAGTATTTTTTTTATGATGAAAGTCCATCAGAGAATATTCTATTGTATGTTTATTCTGTTCTATGGTGCCTATGATTGGCTGCTACGTGCCACTGTTTTGGCCTATCAGAGGCCTATTCTAGAAAGTTCCCACCAATGGGATCTTGCATTGCCCCACAGTTTCTCCTCCAATGAGAGACAAGGCCCAGTCTCTCTTATAGGAAAGCCCTGTTCCTTTCTGGTGGTGGAGTGAGGAGTTTATGCTACAAATCTGTATCTTCACCAGATCCTGCCTGCAGGATTATACCCTGTTAAAACCCTAAAGAGGGGCAACAACCATTAAAGGGGATCTCCAACTTGTCTACACCTGGGGTGTCCAGTTCTCTTCAAGTATTCTCAGGAAGTTCAACTGTTCACAACTGTCCCAGCGTGTTGGTTAATTTGCACTTAAAGCCGTAGTACCCCGCTGATGCTGCTCAATCGCCTTGGGTAGTCTCGAGGGATTAGCTCCCCCCTGTTGTACAAGCCCAGGGCCTGTGTTCCTGAATCTGGCACTCTGTGATTTCTTCCGGCAGTAGGCGGTATTCTCCAAACCATTAGTACGAGTATTCTTCTATCAAGTCTCAAGCCTTAAGGACTCCCTGACAGAGTTCTGAACTGCCCTGTAGCCACCTAGCCTCTCTGCAAGTCTTCTAAAACCACCCTGGACATATACCACCCTGTTACAAGTGCTGAAGAGGTACACCAACACCTGTGCTAGCTAACACCACATGGCTACCCTGGGTTACCACATAGGAGTCAAGGAGGTGGTGCTGAGCTGCAGCATTCAAGTCTTCCCCCTCCCCCTCCCTGTCTTGACTGATTATCTTACAGGGGGGCATGTCAGGGCTGGCACTGCACCTGACGCAGGCATTTCCAGGCCTAAACCTTGATAAATTGGGTGCGAGAGGAGGCCATGCCTCCTTACCGCATTGCTGCGCTCCCCCTGCCCACCCTTAGGGCGAGCAAGGGATACGGCTGGCGTACGCCAGGGAGAAGGCAAGAATCCGTGCCTTCTCCTTTGTGTACGCCAAGGAAGCATGCACAGAGTTTCTTGCACTGGGCCCTGTATGACAATCCCCCTGGGGGAGACAGGCATGCTGTGCCGCCTTGACACCTTAGCAGTAAGGATACCATAGAACTGACAGATTCCCTTTAGATTAGAGCTTACCTTCTATGAGCTGCTTGTATAAGCTTAAAATATACTGTATAGAGGAAGACAGAATCTAAGCACTTGCCTAGGTAACTGCATAATTCCCAGAGCTTCTTGGAGGAAACAGAATGTGTGTTTGGCAGCCAGTGTCTTCCGGGTGAGGGCAGGAGAACTTTCTAGATTTTGCCTCAGGCAGCAGAGTGGCCAGGATCATCCCTGTATAAGCAATCTACATTTTTTGTCAATTTTAATTGCAGAATATAGATTGAATGACTAATTGTCAGGCTCCTCTGTTCTCTCGACCACTGCCTGCCTGTCCTGACCATCTGCCTGGTATATTGACCAAACTCCAACTGCTATGACCTCGGCCTGCTCACTATATCTTCTGACTGCTCCTACGGTATCATGATTGGATATATTAAATTATATTAGGGGAGACTACTCTGAAGGTAGCAACTTCGGAGCTCTCAAGTTCTGTTCGGCAGGTTTGCTGAACTTCAAAGAAAAGTTTGGGTTCATCCAAACCGAACCTTAAAGGGGAACTGTCAGCATGATTCGAATCTGATGAGCACTGCCCCGTCCATCGTGTGAGCCAGCCCGCTCCTTCTAATGATAATCAATGGAGCGGGCAGGCCGATTCGTGCTCTGTGGACGGGGAACCATCTTTACAGACTCGTTACAAACTTTTCAGAAAGTACAGTCATGTAACAAACGTTACAAAACGTTTTGAAAGTTCGTAACTAGAGATGAGCGAAAAACTAAAATGCTCGGGTGCTCGATACTCGAGACAAATATTTCCCGACGTTCAGGTGCTTGTTTTGTTTCCCATTGAAGTCAATGGGAAACTCGAGCATTTTTGCAGGGGACCAAAGCTCTGCACAGAAACCAGAAAAACCTGGAAACCAGAAAAAGATGAAAACAACACGAAAATGGACAGGACACAGCACAGTGAAGATAGGTATAACTGAACTACAGATCCCAGGCAGCCAAGAGAATATCAGCAACAGGACAAATTGACTACTTACCACTGCTACATGTCCAAGCCAGCAGCCAAGAGTAGCAGAAAAAATATATGTTTTAAAAATTTTAAGCCCTTAGAAGGACTGTTGGGTTCTTTGGGTTCTGTGGAGCCGGCGCAAAGGCACGTGGCTGTGCGCGCGGACAGCCGACGGAATTCAGCGGGTATTATCTGCGAGAATTCCGTAGTGTCAACCCACCCTAACTGCACACTAATTCCCTACCCAACGCTCTCCCTGACAGACAGCAGCTCTCTCCCTAATCTCTTCCAGCCTGCGTCTGATGTGAGCACCGCAGGACCTGATTCTTATATGTCCAGGTCATCTGATCATTGCTAGCGACAGGTAGGGTTCCCACGTGATGCTAGGAGCTCCCAAAGACTCTCCTGCATGATGATTGGCTGAAAAAAAAAACCCAAACATGCAGGAAGAGGAAGGTGCCATTGTCTCAAGTATCATGAGATGCTCGTCCGAGTAATGAGCACCATCGAGTACCCTAATACTAAAACCAGTACCCAGCTAGGACGAGCATGCTTGCTCATCACTATTCGTAACAAATCTCAGTTAGGGAAGTTCCGTTTTCTCACCTCTAATCTCCACACCAAACTCTAGATTGCCAAACAGGGGTTAAATTAGTCCATTTAACTCTGCTTCTCCCCTAAATGTGCTCCTGGCCTAATCAATAATGTTCTATAGATCTTGAGAGCTAAAAATGTTTACCTCTGAAAATGTTTCTGACCCAGCTAGTCTTGTGACCACTCTCTTTACCTGCTGCCTATTCCGACCTTCTACCTCCACTTCCCCCGACCTTGGCCTGTTGGATTTCTGCCCTCTCCTACAGCACCATGCTTGGATACATCAGCCACTGTTACAGAGACCACTCTCTGCAGAAATCTCCATATCCCCGTATACAAGAACCAGGGGCCTCTTTGACCCGTCCTTCGTTTAGCCCATTGCCAAATCTAATGCGACTCAATCCTGCCAGGTAAGTCTTGTGCCACTTATGTCATAAATTTATTCATGAAAGAAAAGTAAGAGCGAATGAGAAGTTTTAAAGTGTTTTTGTATGCTTTGTAATATAGTCTTATAGTAGAATCTTGTTAGAATACTAACCACTTGTACGATACTTATGCATTTGTACTGTAGTAGTTCGAAATTATAGACGAGTCCAGATGCCAGCGAAAGCTTTCCTGGAATGATTCATTAGGTTTGACCCAGGGCATTAGTGAACAGCATTCTAAAAAGCTGTTGTGTTCTGCCATTTGTTCTAATTTGTGGGACCCTTTTGTACACATTCATGTTGGTCAGCTTCCATGGCCCCAATTCAACAACTAATATTTACCAGATACGATGGATTCTTAGTGAAAATGGCCACAAACTGGCGAAATATTCCAAACAAAATCTGTCCGAATGTATTATCCATGCTTCCTCCATCGCTAACTAGCTGGCAGATTTACTATCACACCCACATTAGGCAGAATGGAAACCAGGAAATAGAACAGAATGAGCTAAAAACAATAATATGCTCATTTTATGCAAAAGATGGCCAACAATGCTTCAAACAAATCGAGGTTATTTAGCACAATGTGGGAGACAAACTGTAAAACAGAGATGCAGGTGGCTACAACAAATGGCTAAGCTGTTATTTATTAGCGATGCATCGGAGCATTATAAGGAAGCCAAGGAGGGCCATCTTGGGCTTTTTTTTCTGCACAAAGAAAAGAAAACACAACATTTGGTCAAGTTGGAGAAAATTCTATTTTTCCATACTCGGATATTGATATCGTTTTTTTTATTTTTTTATTTTGCTTTTGCTTAATTACAGTGCATATAGAAAGAGCAATCAAAGAATGTTAGCCCCATACACCTTACAACACGAGCGGTGGGTATGGCCAACAAAAGTGTAAGGTGTATGGGGATCTTAATTGTGGATTGCCTGAAGGGATAAGATGAAGGTGGGAATACCAAAGGGCACCATATCAGAAACATTCAGATTTTGTGGTGATGAAGATCTTACAGTATATTTTCTAAGCTGTACTGTTAATTTGGTCCTGGTCATAGTTATGATTAAAATCAATCTAAATAATAAAGAAGGGGAATAATTTCTTTTTGTTGGACAGTATAGACAGAGACCATGCATGGTAGTCACTAGTGATGAGCGAGCATGCTTGTCCGAGCTTGGTACTCGATCGAGTATTAGGGTACTCGATGGTACTCGTTACTCGGATGAGCATCTCGCGATACTGGAGAAAATCTCATCATCTGTTTCCTGTAAGTTTGGGCTCTATTTCTCAGCCAATAAACATGCAGGAGACTCTTTGGTACATCCTGCGATCACGTGGGACCCATACATGTCGATAGCAGCTATTGGTTAGCCAGATCAGATGACCCTGCCATATAAAAAGCGCAGCCGGCAGTGCTCGCTTCACACGTATGCTGTGAGAGATTAGGGACAGAGCTGCTGCTGGTCAGCGAGAGTGTCAGTGTAGGATTTAGCGTTCCAGTAGGCAGGGTATATACCACGATTTCACCAGCAGACTGTGGTGACCGGTTGCTGGCAGAATGGGGGGCATTAGGTGTTGCATACAGACACCTAAGAAGTGCTCAGTACTCTTTTTTTGATTTTGTGTCTGGTGGTGCTGCTGTACTACATTGTATTGCTGGGATTTCTAGTAAACCTGCATAGAACTTCACTGCTCATTGTAAGGGTGTGTCACAGAGTGTGTATAGGCCACTAGCGGATTGTATCCCTTAGCCCCCCAAAACTAGTGGGACCACAAGTATTTTTCCTGATTTCTGTATTTCATACTGACGTTTATAAAAATGAACAAAGCCTGGATTTCACCTGAATTCAACTGTCCACCCAAGGAAAGCAGCTCAACATGAAGATTATTGGTATTTCCTCTCCTCCTCCTCTTCCTTCAATTCTCAGCCAACAGCCAAGTCTTCTTCCGCCATTCTGTGTCTGGCCTAATTATTGGGAGTCTCAATTGCTTCCTCACTCACTTCTAATGGATCTCTGTGTCCTTACTGTCAGGCTCTGACGTCACACTACGTCTGTGGAGGAGCGGGACTGTTGCCGGGGGCCCGCCGATCGCGCCCCCGCCAAACAGCCAGCTGTTTTATTTTATCTTTTTTGTCTAGCAGTGGCCTCACCGCCCTCGCTCGAGAGGCATCAGGTGTACCCTTGATGGTGACTGACAGCTGGCCTAGCCAGTTAGCTGTCAGCACCTAGGTTCATGTCCACTAAAAATCCTAGCCCCTGGACTCACTCCAATTTTTGGGTGGGCTCACTTGCTTCCACACTCACTTTTAATGGTTCTCTGTGTGCTCACTGCCATGCTGTGTCTGGTATAATTTTTGGGTGGGCTCACTTGCTTCCACACTCACTTTCATTGGTTTTCTGTGTGCTCAATGCCATGCAGAGTCCGGCCTAATTGTTGGGACGCTTACTTGCTTCCTCACTCACTTTTAATTGTTCTCTGTGTGCTCAATGCCATGCAGTTTCTGGTCTAATTTTAGGGAGGCTCGCTTGCTTACTCACTCACTTTTAATGGTTCTCTGTGTGCTCACTGCCATGCTGTGTCTGGTATAATTTTTGGAAGGCTCATTTGCTTCCTCACTCACTTTTAATGGTTCTCTGTGTGCTCAATGCCATGCTGTGTCTGGTATAATTTTTGGAAGGCTCACTTGCTTCCTCACTCACTTTTAATGGTTCTCTGTGTGCTCACTGCCATGCTGTGTCTGGTATAATTTTTGGAAGGCTCACTGGCTACTGTTTCTACCTTGTTCACTCTGTCCTCACCGCCATGCTGTGTCAGGCTAAATTTTGGTGTTGTTCATCATATGCTACCTCTGCTTTATTGGTTCCCTGTGTTTTCACTGCCATGCTGTGTCAGGCTGAGTTTTTGGGTGGTCCATATGCCTACCTCTGTTTCCTGTCCATTTCCGTGGTGTTTCTATCAATTTCTGAGGTTGACAGGTTTTTACACGACCCTTCCTCTACCGAACTTAAGTCTCCTGCAAAAATGCTCGAGTCTCCCATTGACTTCAATGGGGTTTGTTACTCGAAACGAGCACTCGAGTATCGGGAAATACTTGTCTCGAGTAACAAGCACCCGAGCATTTTATTACTCGCTCATCACTAGTAGTCCTGACAAGTGTCCTGACAAGGGAGAAGGAGAGGGTTAACATGCTCACAGTATTAGTCTTTCATTGACTTCTGATGGCCCTATTACATGCAGTGATAATCTGCAAATCAGGCCAATTCAGCAGATTTTTGCTCCATTTGATAAACACAAAGATCAGCTGAAGATCTACAGTATGTGCTACATGTAACAGCGACGCATGGCAGGCAGCTAATAACACTGTAAAAGAAAATAATAACGTTTATACTTACTTGTCCAGACTCCCCCAGTGCTCTGCAGCCTTTCCCCTGCATTTCCTGCTCCCCTCGGCCGCCTCTGACACTTCTGGCTCTCATTTTCGGTCACTGGTCACGGGGCTGTTCGGTCTTGGTCAGTGATTGGCTAAGCAACCTGTCATTGAATAGATGGGGCTAGAAGTGTCAGAGGTGGCTGCAGGGAGCAGGGAAAAGGCACCAGATCACCATGGGTGCCTGGGTAGGTATAGACTTTACAATTTTCTAAGGTAAGGGCTATGTCTGTGTGAACGTCAAGCCGTGTAATAGGCTCAGTAAGCGATCTAGCCGATCAGAGCTCGTTTAGACTGCTCACTGGGTCGTGTAATATGGTCCTAACCTTTGTGACACCTCTGCTCCTGTCAGTGCTGCTGCACAGAGCTCCATATACTGCTGTTTTAGCAGGTCAAGGATAAGCGATCAGCGTTCACATGGTGAAGAGCAGGGGTCACGCCACCTAAAGGGGCAGATTTTTGCACAAACTGGGTGGTTTACGCAAAAATCTGTGCTTTTTCTGTGGCGTACATCAGGACACAGATAATAAAACTGTCCCAATGTGCTGTATTTCACTCATTTTAGAGATAGCAATGATTTTACATCATTATATACAGCTGATTAACAAGAAGACTTGTGGACCCGGAGATATCAGGAATCCTGGAATCCAAGATCAGACCAGGGATGGAACAAGGAGGAACCAGGAACAGTGACTAGAAGCAGACTGCAGGAGGAAATAGTGCACTACTATGCCCAATTTCTACCTCTTTAGGCTCCTGAACCTTGATGTCAAAGGGATTCTCCTAATCAAAGCTAAGAATTTATGGGTATGACCCAAACTTCAAAGATGCCATGCCACTTGAATAAGCAACCTGAAGGCTAACTACAAGGAATTATGGTGACAAGTCTCTCCTGTTCCCTAAAGTGATTGTCAAGATTTAAAATATTACAGCTACCGTTTTGCTAAAATGGCTCCACACCTGTTTTGAGCATTATTACAATTCAGCTCCATTCACTTCAATGGAACTGAGCTGCAACACTACGCCCAAACTGAGGACAAGAGTGGCGTTGTTTCTAGAATAAAGCGGACATGCTTTTCTAAGCCTAGACAACCTCTTTAGGAATCCACCATTGACTGTTCGTGTACAGGTATATGACCGATTTGATACATAATCAGGAAGTTGTCTTGCTCGATTGGTCTGTGACACATCCAACCACCAACCCAACTAATACTAAAATGTCTGCCTCCTGGTAACTGATAGGGAACATGTCAGACAGCTTTAATTTCTATCACTATTATTACTTTACATAATTGTTATTTCTATCTCGGCTAGCTCCTCGTTCTGATCTTCTTAGCCACCCTCGCAGCCCTCATTCTCCGTTGGTGCTATTACTATTCCTTTCGCTGCCTCTTCTCTTTTACTTGTGTTTCCTTCTAATGGATTTAATTAAGAAAAGACGACATTAAGGGTCTAATAAGCTAAATGACTGACCCAACAAAACCCATCAGTGAGCCATCGTCTCTTACATCCAGACATCTTATTGACCACGGCTCACCAGACAAGAAGGAATAACGGAAAGTCAATACTGAAACAAGCATATCAACTCTCCCCATTATGAACAGAGGTCTAGTTTGTAGCCTCAGATGGACTAAAGAATGGCAGAATAGATGAAAGGTTAGGTGCTTAGATGGTGTGCAGCCCCGGCTCGGTGTGGAGAAGCCAATGCTTTGAGTTTACAGTCCCAGACTTGGAATCGAATGTTACGCTCATCCTCTTACGCTCATCCTGCTGTGGCAATGTGGTGCTGTCTGGGTGCTATACATAGTACAGACCTAAGTGTAGTGTTTAAGACAGATCAAAGACCCGGACTCTGCGCTTTGCACTTACTATCACTGGGATCCATTACATTGAGCTTCCATTACTGGCTGTTGGCGACAATAAATTAATATAGAGTGTTATTCTATCCAAAGAGAAAGAAAACCTGACCTGACCCATTATATAGTCTGGATAATCCATTAGATAACAAAAAGTTTATAGAGCCTTGAACAAACATTCTAGACTCCACCCACTTATTACCGTGATTTGCGGGTGACTTCGGTATTTCACAATGGAAAAAAAAAACATTGCAGTGACCCTTGGTATCATGGCTAAAAATCTGACCACATCTGTCCTGATCCCCACTGCTTTAGGAGATCTTGACACAACTCTGTCTGTACAGGAGCTGCTTGCTGGATGCCCATTTGGTTGACAGTTTTTCCTCCGGAATCCACCATGTGTATATATATATATATATATATATATATATATATATATATACAGGTTAGCGCATTGTAGTTTCTATTGAAGTGAATGGAAGCTGCATTTCTATACAATGTACAAAGCTGAGGCTGACAGATGCTGACATCCTGACAATCAGCTCTTGGTGGCCTATATCATCTGGCCATTGAAGACCCCTTGAAAGGTATGTCCAGGATTAACCCTTTGAGGACCAGGTCCAAAATGACCCAGTGGACCGCGCAAATCTTGATCTTAGTGTTTTCGTTTTTCCCTCCTCCCCTTCTAAAAGCTCCAGCACTCTCAGTTTTCTATCTACAGGGCCATGTAAGTGCTTGTTTTTTACAGGAATAGTTGTACTTTGTAATGGCGTCTTTCATTTTACCATAACATGTATGACGGAATCCCAAATATATTATTTATGAAGATATAAATAGGTGAAATCGTAAAAAAGAATGCAATATGGTAACGTTTGGGGGGTTTCTGTGTCTATATGGTAACAGCGACATGATACTATTATTCTATAGGTCAGTCCGAACACAACCATATGCAGGTTACACAGATTCTCTAATGTTATATATATATTTTTTATGAAATCCTTTTTTTTGGCAATTAAATATTAATAAAATGGGCCTATTATGACGCTTATAGCGGTTTTATTTTTTCACCTACAGGGCTGGATGGGGTGTCATTTTTTCCGCCATGATCTCTAGTTTTTATTAATACCATATTTGTGAAGATCGGACGTTTTGATTACTTTTTATTGTTTTTTTTTAAATATATAATGTAACATAAAATCGGTAATCTGCGCACTTTTTTGCCTCTTTTCGTGTACGCCGTTCACCGATCACAATTACACTTGTTATATTTTAATAGATCGGACAATTACGCACGCTACGGTATATTATATGTTTATCTATTTATTTATTTTTATATGTTTAATTTATATAATAGGATAGGGGGGTTATTTCAGCTTTTATTGGGGGAGGGGTTTTGGGGTAGTGTGTTAGTGTTTTGAACTTTTTTATTTTTTTTTACACATTTGAAGTCCCTTTGGGGGACTTTTACATACACTACTTGGATTTCTACACTGATGATTGCTCTGCCATAGGCATAGCATTGATCAGTGTTATTGGCGATCTGCTCATTGAGCCTGCCTGTGCAGGCTCAGTGTAGCAGATTGCCGATCGGACCGCACGGAGGCAGGTGAGAGACCTCCGGCGGTCCGTTTCAACGATCGGGACCCCCGCAGTCACACTGCAGGGGTCCCGATCGGAAAATGACAGGGGACTCCCCCTGTCACTTACACTTAAACGCCGCGGCGTTTAAGGGGTTAATGACACGCGGCAGCGCGATCGCTGCAGCGTGTCATTACCGGTGAGGTCCCGGCTGCTCACTGCAGCCGGCCCCACCTCCTATGAAGCGCGGTCCGCTCCGGAGCGCGCTTCATAGAGGGAGAAACACCCAGGAGGTAGAGTTACGTCATGGGTCGTCTGGGGGTTAATGGGAAAATGACTTTTTGTTTAAATAATGTTTTTATGCAAACATGTTTTTAAGAATTTTTGGTGACTTTTTTTTTTCTTCAAATTTTCTATTTTTCAATCTATATTATAAAATAATCCTGATATCTTGCAGTTCTCATTCTCACCATTGGGGCTAAAACTAAGCTGAGACTTCCTGTTCTGTCTGTAGTGATAAGAGGAGGCTGCAGTAAAGTGATCTGTACAGGATTGCTGCGTCATGTGACACCAGTAGATAAAAGAGACAATAGCAGCTCCCTGTGGAATCACCTCTTCACAGGTCACAGAGCGCTCAGTAATGTTTTACATTCATCTCAAGGGGACAGAGTCTGTCTATTGTCGACTATGTCCAGGAGTCATGCTGTAAAGCATGTCACTAAATGCTGTTAAGAATAGCCGAGGCAATATGGCCGCCTTCATAACAATGTACAAAAAGTAAAATTTAAAAAATTAGTCAGAAAATAGAAAAAGATTAAATTAAAATAATAAGTTTTAGTATCTGACTCTAATTAGTGAATGAAAATTTAGGTGACACATTCCCTTTAAACTAACACAACTGCTCCATTCCATAACCAGCACCACAGCAGGCAGTGTGGGGTATTACATTCTTCCAGTCTAATTAGCTTAAGCTGCAATACTGCATATAACCTGTGGAGAGGTGTGGTGCCAATGTTGCAAGAAATCAATATATATATATATATATATATATATATATATATATATATACATATATATAATGTATAAGAATAATAATAAAAATAAAATAGAAAATAAAATAAAATATATATAATTATATATATATATATATTTATTTATTTTCATTATTATTATTATTTTTTTTTTAATGAAAGAGGAGAAGTTATTGTGTAAATCCTCTGCGGCGATATTGATTCGCCCTCACCTATCTGAGCAGCCAAGAGGACTTGACATTTATCAGCCGAGAGGGTGAATAAAGCCGAATCTGTTTCCATTATCAGACACATACATTGTTTAAGAGCACTGTCCATTCCACCCTCCAGAATTTATCTCCGATGATGGGAATGATCATTAGGCAGTATATGCAGAAGTAAAATAAGTAATTTATCATCATACTTACATTACTCAGGAATAACTGCACACCATCAATTCTCCAGACACCGCCATGCCTTCATCTATTTATTTCAAACAGTTTGTCTCGATTTATCTGGAGTTCATTTGCAAGTCAATTGTTGATGTGATGCAAAGAAATACTTAAATCTGACAGCATGTAAAAGAGCACACACATCCTGGCTGGCTGATCCGTGGGCTCCTCCACCGCGGCTAACGCTTCTTCTGCCCTATTCTTAGGAGGAACATGGGAGAGACGAGTTATCACGTAAAGCGACATTTAGAGTAATGGGCTCTTGAAGGAAATCCGTCATCATCAATCGCTTTACCGATATTCAAATGTGCAATTCCTTTTCCTCGGTCAACTTTTTGTATTAAAAGAATTGCAGAGATTTGTTGTGTTTTCTATAGAGATGAGTGAACCTTCCAAAAGTTTGGTTCGGTTTATTGTAATGTCCAGGGTCGTGCCGAACCGACCTTTAATGAACAGCATTGAAACAACTAAATGCCTGCAGGTTTTTAAGCTGTTTTATGTGGTTTCTAAGGGCTGCTACTTATATTTATACTCCCTTGGGTCCTTCTTCTCCAATCCCATCTCGGTGTCTTTTGTGGTGAAGGTCCACTCAGCCAATCACAGGCTGATTAGGACAGGACTGCACCACTGCTGTGATTGGCTGAGTAGAGACAAGGGTGACAGCCTGCTCAGCCAATCACAGGCCATGGTGCTGCCATCATAGTCAGCCTGTGATTGGCTGAGTTGGCCTTCACCACAGAAGACACCAGTACGCAACCAGAGAGACACCGGGGGACCGCGAACAGGTGAGAATATGTTTTATCTATTAATTTTTTTATATGAGCAGCTCCATGTTTCCGAACCCCTCCAAACTTTGTAGAAAGTTTTTGCAAAGATCGGAACAAATTTGGGTTTAGGTGGCTTGGTTCGCTCAACTCTAGGTTTCTACATCGAGTGTGGTCTCCATGGACTATATCATTAGGGTTCCATCAATGGTCGACATGGTGGCTCGGTGGTTAGCTTTGTTGCTGGAGTTTGTTCTTCCCCTTGTTTAAATAGATTCCTCTAAGTTTCTTTCATATTCCAAAAACAGTAATGAGAGATCAATTATAAATCTAGACTTTGAGCCCCATTGGTTACAAGAACCGATCTTTCCAAAGAGAAGCCACAGAAAAATAAAGTTAGCATATATATTATGGCATTTTGATGCAATTTTTTCCTAACTATTTGACCAAATCCTATAAGAAATGTAAAATTTTTATTTATTTTAACTTTTTAATGCGAGAAAAGAACTCTACATACAAAGACATCTACACCTCCATGTCCCAGGAAGGGGGTCCCCTAAATGTTTTGGTGGCTTCCTATTGATGTTATGCAAAGCACGACAGGAGCACATATAGATAATAGGATCTAGGGATTGAAAGGTGACAGGGCCCCCTTGAGTTAGGAAGTACAACATGCTCTCTGCGAATACCGGCCACACAGTGTATAAGGTTCACAATATGTTAGTGACTTGCTTTGGATATGGTAGGTAGCCGCCAAAAATCCCACCATTATAATCCGCCACTGCCTTTACTCCTCCTTGACAAAGTGCAAAAATTCTTGAAAAATGAGTTGAGCTATCAGCTCACTGAGGGATCGGGTTACAACTACCGCTCAAAGTACTATATCGAGGAAGAGGAGTTAGCTGTAAAGTGTGACAAAGGTGGAAAGAGACATAGACAAGCTACTGAAAGATGACGCCAAGGAGGAAGGTATGTCTCTTACGTATGTCTCTTACCTTTCTCGTTGGTGGTGTTCCGGTGCAGGTCCGGTGAAACTGTTAGGAGCACTGCCCTCTCCAATAATGCCAATCCGGCCCTGGATTGGTGCTATGGAGGCTGGCAGTGCTCCTAAAGACCATCGGACCAAGGAGGAAGTAAGAGACATAGTATAAGAGACATACCTGCCTCCTCTGCTTCTCCTGTGCAATAGGGACATATCAGCAGGTTAGATTCATCCAACCTGCTGATAGTTTCCCGCTCATTCCAAGCCATCTTTACTGTATAAGAATGTAATATTTTCTTCATTACTCCATGCACAAATAAAGATAAAACAAGCGGCAAACCTTTTGCGTTATCACTTTAATTAATTCTCTTAATTTTGTTGGCCTTTAAAACTTGTTGCCGGGGATAGTCGCCTCATTATAAGCGGCACCACCGGGAGGCTTGTAATATAAAAAAATTGTCTTATTAGATTCAAGAGGGAGATGTATCTGAGATAACTCATTATAGCTCCGAGAAAAAAAGAAAAAAAAGCTAAATTAAAAGGCCTAATGTTTCTAGGTAAGTATAAATATAAATGACTTACCTGGATCCGCTCCCTGCACATTACCAGAAAATAATTAACACAGTAAATTGACCCGAGCCGAGTCATTTATCAAAATTTGCCACCATCCATATTCCGGGAATCATTTCATTACCATATTCTATCATTTCTGTATGATGGGGATTAGGTTGCCTGTTTATGGTATATACAATATAGTTCTGCATACTAAACTAGGAGGAAGGTTATACGGTATCCTGTGTGAGCGGTAATAAATACCACCGCCATATACTACAAGGGATATAGAGCGGGTATGGACCATTCTGGTTTTCAAGAATATTAACATTGATTTATAGTCTTTTATTAGTTTGTTATTAAACAACTTATAATATTCATCTTTATATAAGGCCACGCCACAATATAGAGGGAGGATTGTAGATACAAGCAGACGTTACTGAGTAAGTGGGGTCTGCAAGGTGTTAGCTGCAGGAGCTATAGGTGTTGGGGTACCGCTGCGGCACTTTACACGGGGCCTGAATGGTCTCTCGCTATCCTCAGGTACCAGGACACCCTGAAAAGTCTTCCTAGTAGTGTTGAGAGAACCTGGCAAGATGTTCAGGTTCGGCAACATTATCCAAACCCGAGTGCTCAATATTTGATTCCTCACAGCTGAAGAAGTTGTATGCAGCCATAGGGAGTCCTGGAAAACATGAATATGTGATGTCCCACCACGGGTGTTGCTCGTAGTTACACCCTTCGCAAAAGCCTGTACTTTTTGTGTGTTAGGGTTGATGAAGTAGTGCTAAAAATTTTTTCCTCAAGATGTCGCTATTGTAAGTGTATACACTTAGTTGATGCACAGCTGTAGAACTGTAAGGGTTATTGTCTATTGGTATGTCACATGGATCTGTAGACCAATGAGCGTGTTTTCTTCTTTTGTCCTATCACTTCTCCCTATACTTCTTCTGTATGCAATCTTCACCCATTCACAGCACACCTGATAGGGGGCTGTAGATAGGAAGTCACTTGGGTAGAGGAAGTGTTGAGGAAGTCTTAGTCAGGTTCCTGTGCAGTATGGATGCCAGACAGGACAGTCCCAGCAGCAGCAGTCAAGTTGGGCCCTGGCCCTCCGCCAGGTCCCCAGTCTCAGTGTGCTGTCTAGAAGCAGACTCAGGCACATGAAGCTAACCTTTTCTCCTTCAATAACTCCACTAAGCACTATGCAATGTTAAACCGTTCCTTAGAGAGGACACGTCAGAGATCATCTCAACCCACGCCGTGGACAAAACGAGTCACAGTGCAGGACAGTATCCACAGAGCAGAAAGCTAGGAACTTATCCGGATAGAGCAAAGTTGCTAGAAGCCTATGAACTCTATCTCGCAGAGCGGGTGTCAGCAGGGAACCCTCAGCATCAAGGTCTGGGGCTTGTGTCACCCACTAGGACGGGCCCCCTGACACTGGTAGGGTACTAGGTGGTGCGAAGACCCAAAGGTCAACAAAGAGGCACAAGTATTCTCTCTTTCTTCTCACAGGCACAAGTATTCTTCTACCTCATTCTCCAACATCCCGGAAGAGCACAGTACTAATTGGGTTGGGACTCTCAGGACATTCTCCTCTCTACTCCTCTGACTCTATACTCTTAGCACGCCACTCAGTCCACACAACTGTAATACTGTACTGTACTACTACTCCACTCACTACAGATCTGGATCCTAACTGATCAAGTGTCTTATAAAGTGTGAAGTATCATTTCAAGACAAAGCTGTATGATCTGCTGAACACCAGTATTTTCTCAGTAAAGCCGATCTTATTGATGATAAAGAGACTCTGTGATTCCTGACCCCGCACCAACACAGTACACGAACACTCCTTGGGTCATCTCCCCTTTCTGTTGGTGGCAGTGCCAATAGTTCGGGTGGGTCATCACTCCACTCCGGACCACCGTGACTACAACCCAAGGGACCGCGCAACAGCCCCGCAGGTCACTGACCACAGGGGACCAAGGTATAACCGGCCCTCTAAACTAAAAGCAGATGTGCCACCATACCTGTGTGCCCAACCAGCAATGGCGTCACAACATAACATCACTGGGCCCAGCTATATCTCGGCCAACCACCATAGAACTGGCGTCACACCTTACCATCTGGCAAGTGACCGGCCGTACCTCCTCCATAACACCGCTGGGAGTCACTACAGATACAGCATATGGCCTGTGGCTGTTCTAGGGCGGCATCCAACTTCTTTAGCCGCGTAGAATCAAACCCTGAGCGCTCGGGTTTGGATATTGTTGCCGAACCTGAACATCTTGCCTAGTCCACTCAACAGTAGTTCCTACTGCTCCTTCCTATGATGTGATGGTGCGAAACTCATCTACAGCAAAACCTAGAACCAGATATGGAAAAATGGGACTGCACCTCACAAAGTAAGTAGGAATCAGAAAGAATAAGTTTATAAATATAATATCAGGGGACAAACAATTGATGCCATCTCATTGGCCATGATGTGGTCCTGACCCACCTAAGAATATGAGAGACCAGCAGCCACTATGAACCAGTCATATAATTCATAATAAAGTGCCAAAGATATAGGGGGAGAATTATCAAACATGGTGTAAAGTGAGACTGGCTCAGTTGCCCCTAGCAACCAATCAGATTCCACCTTCCATTTTCCAAAGAGTCTGTGAGGAATGAAAGGTGGAATCTGATTGGTTGCCGGGGGCAACTGAGCCAGTCTCACTTTACACCATGTTTGATAAATCTCCCCCATAATCTTTACTGCTGCTTAAAGGTGTAATAGAGTTTACAGTCAGTGGCGTGGCAGTGCAGGCTACACAGGCTCAGGAACACAGGAACTGGAACAGTCAGCAGCATACAATCCTCCACTACACGCTAAAATAACTAAGAAGTGACGTCCACACTGCACTGGTCTGAGCACACGGCCTCTCCACCCGTACTTATAGACTCCAAGACCTTGCTTCCTATTGGTGGAGAGGACTGAGGTAACTAGGCATGGGATTGGTCAGGATGGATGGCTGCACTCTGATAGGCCACAAGGTAGTGGAGGAAACTGACAGACCTCCTCCTCAAGCAGGGGGGCGGAGAAGGAAATGTGTATCCAGTCACATACACAATTACCCCCTTCAGCATGTGCTTGCTGACAGTGAATAGAACACAGTGTAAAAAACAGACATACAGTAAATCCTTCATCCATTGAATAACCTGTAACCCGAGATAAAGATGAGAACAGTGCATCCCTACACATGTACACATACAGCCGCAGCAATAAGCAGGGTTCTGGGACGCCGCATACGGCTAGGTTCACACACACAGTAAAAAAAAAATCTAAATACGGCTGTAATTTTGAGTGACTATAAAACCATGTGTGAACATTAAAGGGGTATTACCAAGAAAAGAAAAGGTTTTCAAATTAACTGGTGTCAGAAAGTTATATACATTTGTAATTTACTTCTAATAAAAACAAAATCTCCAGTCTTCCAGTTCCTATCAGCTGCTGTATGTCCTGCAGGAAGTGGTGTATTCTCTCTAGTATGACACAGTGCTCTCTGCTGCCACCTCTGTCCATGTCAGGAACTGTCCAGAGCAGCAGCAAATCCCCATAGAAAACCTCTCCTGCTCTGGACAGTTCCTGACATGGACAGAGGTGGCAGCAGAGAGCACTGTGTCAGACTGGAGAGAATACACCACTTCCTGCAGGACATATAGCAGCTGATAAGTACTGGAAGACTGGAGATTTTTTAAATTTTACAAAAATTATAACTTTCTGACACCAGTTGGTTTAAAGTCATGCATTTTTTTTTCTATCTGGAGTACCCCTTTTAATATTGCATATGATTAAAGTATAAAAAATATCTTTAAAAAGTATAAATGCAAAAAATATAAGTGTAATAAATATATAAAATAACATATTTTATATGTTATTTTATATATAACAGACTATATATTAATGTTTTTCCCCCCGGTTCTGTATGTTGCACCCCGAGGCCTCCAGTACGCCTGCATTGTCCGTCTCCCTCCTGCCTCTGCGTCCGCTATGTTATACAGTAACACATTGTCTGCAGCTGCAGTTCAGCTCTCCCAGTGTACAATGATGCATTGAGCACAAACCACAAGGTGTCAGCATTGTTGGAAGCAACAAAGAGAACCTGGTGTCACGTCCATGAGACTGTGCTGTGAAAAGTTCCCTCACTATCTGGTTATAAATATCCGGGAACAAAGACTTTTTCTAAGAAAACAAAAACAGTAATAATTGTCTGTTTGTGGAGTGTGAATAAAGCGCAATGTGATGGAGACATTACAGGTTACTTCTATCCATGATATGTAGAGAAGGACAAATCCACTATACACGGCTCCGCACCTCCATCCTTACAATAACCTAAGAGAATAAATAGTATTGCTTCCATGAATCCCGTCTACAGGGGTCGGTAGTTTTTATTTGATTTTTTTGCATTTAAAGAATAGGAGCGCAACCACCGACATGACACAAAAACATATTTATATTAATGTACTTGGCATCACAGGAGCTGCACGTTTTTTTATATCAGCCATTAAATTTGATTTGAACTTTTTTTTTTAAAAGAAATTAAAGGAGAAGTCCGGTAAATATTTTGTATTGCATTGCCCCCTCCCCCCCCCCCCCCCCCCCCCCGCCAAAAAAAAAAAAAAAAAAGTTATACAAATCCCCAATATAGACTTATTACGGGAAATGCTTATAAAGTGCTTTTTTCCCTGCACTTACTACTGCATCAAGGCTTCACTTCCTGGATAACATAATGATGTCACTTCCTGGATAACATAGTGATGTCACTTCCTGGATAACACAGTGACGTCACCTCCTGGATACCATGGTGATGTCACTTCCTGGATAACTTGATGATGTCACTTCCTGGATAACATGGTGATGTCACCTCCTAGATAACACGGTAATGTCACTTCCTGGATAACACCGTGATGTCACTTCCTGGATAAACATGGTGATGTCACTTCCTGAATAACATGATGATGTCACTTCCTGGATAACATGGTGATGTCACTTCCTGGATAACAAGGTAATGTCACTTCCTGGATAACACAGTGATGTTACTTCCTGGATAACATGGTGATGTCACTTCCTGGATAACACAGTGATGTTACTTCCTGGATAACATGGGGATGTCACTTCCTGGATAACATGGTGATGTCACTTCCTGGATAACACGGTGATGTCACTTCCTGGATAACATGGTGATGTCACTTCCTGGACAACATGGTGATGTCACTTCCTGGATAACATGATGATGTCACGACCTGACTCCCAGAGCTGTGCGGGCTGTGGCTGCTGGAGAGGATGATGGCAGGGGGACACTGAGGGACACAGGGCATTGCAGGGACAAAGGGCACTGTGCACAGCGGTCAGTTCTGTAATGTTCATCTATTATGACATTGGCGCTGGATTAGGCTTCCAAGCGCCATTCTCCCCGCTCCCCGGCACATACAGCGGAACCTTATGAGATGAAGCATTCTTCATGTCTCCAATGAGAGATCCAGCACTATAGCCTTATATGATGCTGGATCTCTTACAGCTCTGTCTTATAAGGTTCCATTGTATGCAGCGGGGGGATGGGGACAATGAAGCTCGGAAGCCTATTCCGGAACCAAATTTACAGAAATAACCATCATGCACAGTGCTGCACATTAGTCATTTCTAAAAGAAAAAAATTGACGTCCACTTTAAGGCTATGTTCACACTACGTAAGTTCCGCAGAAATCACAGCCGTTGTTACAACGGACGTGATTTCTGCGGTACTTATGTAGTGCTGCAGGCTGAGCGAATCCTGGCCAGAGTGTATACACATAGTATACACTTCGGCGAGGATCTTTAGCGGGTCACGAGAAACTGACATGTCATTTTTCTGCGGCCACTATTCACTGAATAGCGGCCACAGAAAACCCTGTCAGTTCACACAATGGAGCGTGCGGCTCCAGCAGCTCGCTCCATTGTGTGCAGTGGGGAGTTCTGATGTGTGTGCACCCCGATCCGCCTGCATCAGAACTCAGCGGCGCTAAAGATCATCCGGATGGTTTCTGTGTATAAGAGGAGCAGCCTAATTGTGCCTGATTACAAAAGAAGGAAGCACTTTCATCTGATAAGATATATTACACTGTTATCCCCTCCCCCCCTCAAACATTTTATTGAAATTTTTGGCATTTTGACAAGATGCGAATAACGTACAAGAACAATCACAGTACCATAGTTAATAATGAAAATATACGAATGAATCAGAAAAGAATTAGCAACCTTTCAGCATGTGAATAATAAATTAGATTGTCCACAAATAGAGTCCAAGACAAGAGTCCACTCGAGATGACCAACGTAGGACCATTGTCCGTAGAAATTACAGCGAAATATGGCAAAAATAGTGAGTAAAGTAGGCCATATATAAGAAGAAAAAATATTGAAAATTATAACAATATATCACATATAACATATAAGAAAAATATTCACTTCTCCAATCAATACATGAGGGATGAGGAGAGATGTTACTATTCTTTGAACGTTTAAATAATTATGTATCTAACAACGTCCACTATAATAGAGCCCATTATCAGACATAGGCGTCTGTTAGGCAACACTGCTTCCCATTGTATAACCGGCCTGGCTTTCTATATCTTTGATGACCAGGAGTCCATTTTCTATCATACAGTTTCTATATTGTCCCGATATGGTTTCCCTTCCATAAAATACTGTTATGACCCGGCCAACCATGATGTATTGTACTGTAAATGAGCAAAATAAGCGCAAAATGAAAAAATGAAGTATAGCAGTGGTCGATATGAGAACAGAAATTATTCTTAGATGATAGAAGTGGAAAAAAAAATATTTCTTTTGATACAAAAAGTAAGTAAGGCGCGGTAGCGGAGCACCCTAGGCCCCTCGGATGGCGGCTATATAATACTACATACTGTATAATAATACATGTCAACTTTTAATTGCATTGTAAACTTTGCTGTTATCATTGCAGACACAGGACGGATAGTCAATAAGGTCTAATAGGAAAATGGGAATCAACCCATAAAACACAAGAGACTCCAGAAGGAAGTGATTGGAAATGAGATTGTCTCTGTATGAGGCTGCGTGGGGTCTGTAGTATTGGGAGCCTATTACTCCATCAGGACCAGAAGACAATGCTCTTGTTCTCTCTCTTGGGGCCAGTCCAATCCAGAATGAATACAATCATGAATAAACTACATGACCAGCAGAGTAGCCCAGTTTTCTGGAATCCAAAAGTCGTAAAATGTTGCTTAAATTCTGTTTGTTCAACATATCTGTCTGTCATATCGGACGGACGGATGGACGGACGGGCGGGCGGGAGGAAGTCAGCGGCCGGCCGGATAGTGAGGAGCGGCGCGGGCGGCGGGGAGTCAGCGGCGCGATAGTAAGTTTGAAGCCGGGAGGAGGAGGGGGAGCGGCGGGGGGCATGAAAAGCAGCCCCTGTGTGAGCGGCGGCGGCGATGTGATAGGGATAGCACAGGTACTACTCCCCCATTATCTGCAGATAATGGGGGAGTAGTACTTTGTATATGTGCCCAGCACCGAGCAGGGAGGGGGGAGGAAGATGGCACTTCTCTCCCTCCCTGCTTGGTGCCCTGCAAATGAATTCATTGAATACATTTATGAGATACTTTGGGGAGCAAGGACACTTGCTCCCCAAAGTATTCCATAAATGTATTCATGAAGTCACAAAAGTACAGTGCATAACATTACATTACATACACTGTAATTCCTATGGAGTGTCCAGCAGGGGCACACTATATATAGAAGTCAATGGTACTCATTGACTTCTATATAGAGAGCGCCCCTTGCTGGACACTCCATAGGAATTACACCATTCGTGGTGACGTCACTGGATCTGAGAGAATTCTAACACTTCCTGATACACTAAATTAAGGGAAATAGCAGTATATGAGCATTTCCCATAGTTAATGTACATTAGAAAATTGTATAACTTTCCATAAGTAATAACATATAAAAAAAATAATTTTGGCCGGACTTCTCCTTTAATTTAAAAAAAATCTTTCAGTTCAGCTAGTTCCAGAAAGTTATATAGATTTGTAAATTACTTCTATTTAAATGAGAAGTCCAGCGAAAATTATTGTCCCACAAAAGTTATACAAATACCCAATATACACTTATTATGGGAAATGTACATAAAGTGCTTTTTCCCTGTACTTACTACTGCATCAAGGCTTCACTTCCTGGATAATATGGTGATGTCACTTTCTGGATAACATGGTGATGTCACTTCCTGGATAACATGGTGATGTCACAACCCGACTCCCAGAGCTGTGCGGGCTGTGGCTGCTGCAGAGGATGATGGCAGGGGGACACTGAGGGACAGAGGGCACTGGAGGGACACTGAGCATCCCCCTGCCATCATCCTCTCCAGCAGCCACAACCGTACAGCTCTGGGAGTCGAGTGGTGACATCATCATGTTATCCAGGAAGTGACATCACCATGTTATCCAGGAAGTGACATCACCATGTTATCCAGGAAGTGACATCACCATGTTATCCAGGAAGTGACATCACTGTGTTATCCAGGAAGTGACATCACTGTGTTATCCAGGAAGTGACATCACCATGTTATCTAGGAAGTGACACAACCATGTTATCCAGGAAGTGACATCACCATGTTATCCAGGAAGTGACATCACCATGTTATCCAGGAAGTGACATCACCATGTTATCCAGGAAGTGACACAACCATGTTATCCAGGAAGTTACATCACCATGTTATCCAGGAAGTGACATCACCATGTTATCCAGGAAGTGACATCACCATGTTATCCAGGAAGTGAAGCCTTGATGCAGTAGTAAGTGCAGGGTAAAAAGCACTTTATAAGCATTTCCTGTAATAAGTGTATATTGGGGATTTATATAACTTTTGGGGGCAATTCAATATTTTAATAAGAATTTTCGCTGGACTTCTACTTTAAAATTCTCCAGTCTTACAGTACTTATCAGCTGCTGTATGTCCTGCAGGAAGTGGTGTCTTCTTCCCAGTGTGACACAGTGCTCTCTGCTGCCACCTCTGTCTATGTCAGGGACTGTCCGGGGAAGCAGCAAATCCCTAAAAAAACCTCTCCTGCTCTGCAGACTGGAGATAATATACCACTTCCTGCAGGATATACAGCCGCACATCAGTACTGGAAGACTGGAGAATTTTTTATGGAAGTAAATTACAAATCTCTGGCCCTACTGCTCCCTGGCACTCTCCCATACCCAGAGTACCATCTCTGTATACAAGCCACAGCATTGCGCTGTGTATCGGCAGAACACTATACATCATTATCAGTTTAAGTTTTGAATAAATTACCCAGAAACAATAAACAATATCCCGACGCATTTCCTCCACAATCTTCCTGGAAGATCTGGACGCATCTCCATATATTACAATCTCCTAATCCTACATATTTTGCCGATAAGTAGAGCTGCAAATTAAAAACGCTGCAAAAAAACGCGCCTTTCGTCCCAGTCTGTAAATTATTCGCCAGATATTTAACAATCTTGTGTCTGTAATTAATATTTGGATGAAAGTTTGGAGGATTCGCTGACAGATATTTATCATGGCGGCTCGTCTGCCGTCATAATTCACGTTTTTAGAATGTGTCTGGAACGCGGCTCCCATCAGCTAAAATAAGCAATTGTTAATGTTGTGACTTAAAGGCGGCGTCTGGCAGGCCGTTTTTTTGACTTATGGGCATATTGCTGTTATGATGCTTTCAGTAATCCTCGCACTGTATACATTTTATTGCAATGAAAAACCTTTGTCTGTGCCAAGCAGATGAACAATCCAACATTTCCTGCACATTTCATTAACACTTTTACGGCACGGATTTGTCAGAAGGTCAAGGTTACCGGTTTAAGAGACGGCGAGCATGAAACAAAAATACAGTGCTGTCCTGTTGCATCATGTAAGGTGTATTGTTGTAGTGTTATCTAACTGTATTGTAGTGGAAAGGATTAAGGGGGTTGTCAGCCGAGAATGGCAGGAAGATCTCTGTGCATCAACTACAATTTAGCAATAAATGGTCAGTGTCCTTTCAAAATTTACATAAATCAAAGCAAATATAATATATCTTATCGGACAAAAGCTCTTTTTCCACTTATCAGGTTTCTTTACTCTTCCTCCTCCTAAACTCATTGTACAATTTTTTAAAAACTAGTTTGCATACAGTTTTATAGAGAAGGGAAAGGAAAAGAGAGAAAAGCGGAAAGAGAGACAATGAAAGCTCTAGTAAGTGTTATATACTGCTCTGTACTGCTCTATAATGTCCTCCATATTGCTTCTTAGAGTGTGCTATAAAGATATAGAAGAGCAGGTTCTTCTCTATAGTAAGTGCAGTATATGGAGACATCATAGAAGGTAGTCTACACCCACTAACTCGGGGATGACTGAACATTAGAGATTAAAGAGACTGTAGAGGGGAACACTAGTAAACATTTAAAGGGGGTTTCTTGGCTGCCACCATCAAAACCAAAGAAAAATCCCAGAATAAGCAGTACAAGCAGTTTGGATAATTTTTTAACATCATTACCTCCCTCCCCATTCTAGATGGCCGCCTTTGCTTACATTGATCGCTTCCTGGGGTAGGGCATGTCTTTAGTAGTGTTGAGCGAAGTTGTCGTACTGTTTGGCTTCGGTAACGTTCTGAAAACCTGAACAGTCAGCACTTGATTCCCAGCACCTGGAGAAGTTGGATTCTGCCCTAGGGCTGCCAGGAAAACATGGATACAGCCAGGGACGATTCCAGGTTTTCTGCCGCCTGAGGCAAACCTGAAATGCCCCTCCCCCAGTAACTAGGAGCCTGAGTGGAGTCCAGTCAGTGTGTTGTGAGGTAAAAGGAACTGGTCCTGTGTGTGAGGTAGAAACAGTGACAGAGAAGGACAGATTTATGTGAAAGCTGCAGCTAGGAAGCAGTTCATCATTATCACCACCACTGATGTTTCTTTCTGTTGCAGTTTACTGTATATACCCTCAGAATCCCAAAGAACTCACAATATCCCACACTGCCATAGCTATACCACAAGAGGGGTGAGGGGATATCAGTGTAGAACAGAAGCAGATTGAGCCAGAAATGGGACGGTACTTGGCAGTTGGCTCTGATGTACAATGCATGATAGGAAATGAAGTTTCCTGGTCGGCGCCATCTTGGTTATAGATCGGCTTTTAGAAAAACTCAGGAACTGCAGCAACTAAAAAGTCGGGATATGGCTCAAAATACTCAAGGGAACTTGTTGAGTAAAGCAATCTAGGTTTGAGAGCATTTCATTATTTAGTTCTTTAGTGAAATACCCCTTTAAAGTGGGTATCCAGCGCTACAAAAACATGGCCACTTTTCCCCCTACTGTTGTCTCCAGTTCAGGTGCAGTTTGCAATTAAGCTCCATTTACTTCAATGGAACTGAGTTTCAAAACCCCACCCAAACTGCAGACAACAGTAGGGGGAAAGTGGCCATGTTTTTGAAGTGCTGGATAACCCCTTTAAAGGAGTGGTATACAATTATGTAAGTATGGGACAAAAACATGGGACATCTGCAGAAGAGAAACTATGCTGGGCCAAGCATCATGTAACCCGAGGCGGAAACAAAGAATGTTCCCAAAATGAATAATGCATCCCGAATGCTTACTAGATGGGAAAAACATAATAAAATCAAAGTGTAAATCATTGGTGCAGCATATGGAGGTAAAGGTGTAATACAGCATGAGTATAAGAATATTTTTTTCAGTGATTTAATAAAATAGTTCATAAGGAGAATATATCCTTGCCTTATATACACACAATGCAGTAAACCGGGATCTTATAATATTTTGATATCTTCAAGAAACCTCTTTTCACCAGAGGCCTTTGCTGTTTTAAGCTCTTAATAGCATCTCCAACATCATCCCCAGTGTGATTAGTTCAATACCTGTTTGCCTGAAGAATTCCGAGAACTTTTATCTCTTTGAAGAATTCTTCACCACTGTCAGATGAATGGATACTTATTAGCTAAAGAAATCCACGACATTTCACATTACCGAGGGGGCATTACATCAATCTTTTCTGAAAGGAAACAGCATATTTTCCTTTTTAATGCTGTCAAATGTTGGAAGAAAAGATAAAGTTCTTAGGTTGAGAATCCTATATTTTAATTAAACTTCTCCCGTCACCCAGGGTAATTGAAGTGCATCAAATCAATTTCTGGGGAAATATTTATCACATTATTCCAAGTTATTTAATGTTTCATTTAAAATGCCAACCCAACAAGCTCATTCCTAGTTTAATTATCATTTCCAAATGGGGTAATTACGGCTTTGTACGACTCTGTAATAGCCTGGATGGTAGGGTCTGTTCATAGTGATAATGCTTGTTGTCCAAGAAATTAGTTTATAGTAGATGAATAAGTTCCCTATCGAGGTAAAAGATGAGAAATGTTCTGTCATTGACTTTTGCATTTGAATGCCCTCTGGATGTGTCCATCCTTACCTTTCAAATATAAATATCCATCATGACCTTTTCTCTTGGCTTCACATTAGATGTATCTATCCTTAACTTTCCTAAGGTAAGAATGTGCCCATCCTTACCTTTGTGTTCATTAATACCTATGCCCTTTGCTCTTATTTTTCATATAGATGTGTCATCAGGTGTGTCCATCCTTTACTTTTCTCTTGGCTCGATGTCAGATGTATCCATCCTTACTAGTGTTGAGAGAACACCTAAATGCTCGAGTGCTCGTTGTCAGAGGAAAGCATTTTTCAATGCCTGACACGAATAACAATCCCATTGAAACCAATGGAAAACTCAAGCATTTAACCAGGGCCTCCTGCTTTGCAGAGCAGAGGGTGCCTGGTTAACCTATTACATTTTTTTTATCAATTTTGTCCCTTGAAGGGATGTTTAAATGAAATATACAAAAATTAGAATAAAAAACTGTAATAGTTTCCTGCGATAGGTTCCTGAGATATAACTGATGGACGACAGACGTTTCATCCTCACCTTTCATACAGATGTATCCATCCTGACCTTTCATACAGATGTTTGATCCTCACCTTTCATACAGATGTGTCCCTCCTGACCTTTCATACAGATGTTTCATCCTCACCTTTCATATAGGTGTGTCCATCCTGACCTTTCATACAGATGTATCATCCTCATCTTTCATACAGATGTGTCCCTCCTGAACTTTTATACATATGGGCCCATCCTTACATTTCTCCTTAAATATAAAGATGTATCCATCCTCACCTTTCCCTTAGATAAGGAAAATATTTTTCATGACAGCCTTTCATCATAATATCCCAACATGTTATAAGTGCACTCAAAAAGCCTGATTTAGATGTTTTCTCTATAGACCTACACAGTTTCGATTAGCTTTGAAATGCTGCTAATCTTCTGACATAGATAGCTAAATGTATTCGGTTTAGAGATAAGATGAGAGAGTACACATCTGTATCCAGAGATAACTGGTGTGATTTACCAGCTTTCAAGTGTTTTTTTTCCCGCTCTTTTTTGACGGATGACCTATGCTAAGGAAGGCTGTAAATATTTAATTAGTTGGGTGACAACACCTGTTTACTCTTCTAATCACCTGATCCTCATATACAGTAAAAAGATATTGAAGCAGACAGCTCCATTCTTTGAGTACATTGAGTTACTGCAGCTCAGCTCCCATTCATTTCAATTGGACCAATACGCAATGATTGGAGTGCTGGGAGAAAGCATGGGGGGCCAGCTTGATTTGGTGTTGTTCTGAGCCCCCTTGTCTGATGTCTCCTGGGCGAATTAGAGTAAGACTTTTAGCAGTTTCCTGTAGCGGACAGCATCATTGTGGGAGCGGAGGAAGGTAACTTTTGCTATATTATGAGACCTGTATAAAACTACCGATCACACTGTTCTCAGGAACTTCTATTCTGAGACACAGCTAGTGATGTTAGGTTCGAATCCCGTTCGGTTGATCGTGATCTGTTCGTGTTTGTGTTCCCCAAACATTCACGAACAAATAACGAACATACAGTAGAAGCGTACGTTTCGGTCTACGCACATGTGTACAGATTATCAGTTGCAAATTACGCAATTGCATACGCATTTCAATTGTATTCATTTGTGTACAGATTGCGTATAGATTTTGCATATGTTTTGGTACATGCGCACAGATTATACAGCGCAAAGCCTAAATTATGCAGTGGCGTTCGTTTGCAAGTTTGAATATGTTCGAAAGTGATCGTTATAACCATCCAGGGGTGTGCATATGCCTATCCCTCTCCAGATGTCAATTGAATCGGAGTTGTTCTCTTTAGTACAGTCTATGGAGCAAACAAGTCGGATGTTCTGCCGGGCTGGGACTGGAGTGCCCCGCCACACACTACCCTCAGCCGTATCAATGGATAGGTGCAAGTCTCAGGTGCAATCAGTAACATCTGACAGGTTACAGATGGTGGTAACACTTTAAGCTAGAACTCATCATGTTCCTCTAGAGCACTGGACTCTTCTTCCTTTGCTTCCTGTCCAGACGTCTTTCATTAGTCTATGTCTCACCATCTGCAGGGTACTGATGCCATTCACCTGCGTGCATCCATCTTCTCGACCACAGATGTGCTGCGTGCCACCGTGCAGGTGTTATTTTACCATCATATTTCCTATACTCTCTTAGGAGCCAACATACCATACCCCTCACAAGTTCATCAACTTTATTTCCTATTACTCAGCAAGAAAAAAAAAGAAAAATTCCGTAATAAAGAAAATCCTTCTGATCGTCCTTCCAGAAACACCAGATAAATGTGTTAACCGCGAGGGCTTTATGACCAGAGCCGGTCTGACTGTCATTCCATTGGTAGTTCTTGTCAGTCCAACTAAACTCTGTCATCCTTCAACCCAGTTTAAATTAACAGGTAATTTGTAGATGTCACTTCAGGTTAGGCCACTCATTTTGTTTCTCCTCCACCAATGCAAAACATTGGACTAATTTTTCTTGTCTTCTCTTAATAGGATTTTCATTTATAAATAGATTTATGTTCTGAAAATAAATTACTGTAAGTGATGCACAGGAATGGGAGCAGAATGGACTTTCATGGAATTTTAAGCATCTCTGAATCATGGAGATTAATAGGAACACTTCAAAGACTAAATTCTAGTTTAAGCGAAAAAAAAAAAAAAAAAAGAGCGTTGAGTTAATATTTAATTGGAGTAACGGGATCGGGTTGAAAACATAATTTTTAATATCTAAATTAATTTGCAAAACAAAACTATTAATTCCCCCTGATTCAATTTATAGTGTTAAATCTTAACAATGTGCTTGAACAAGAAAGTTTTCTCCGGCATAAAAATTAATTCTTTCAGGTCTCATTATGCCATTAATAGTTATGGATCCGTGCACAATGCCATGCGTCTTCTTGCCGCTCCGTCTCTCTCTATCTAAATTATTTTATAAATCTATTTCTATTTTGGTTTGTAGAAATCAGAGGCCGGGACGATAATCCATCAGATTTCATCGCTGGGTGGAATTAAGAGTTAACATTGTGTGTGTAGGAATTATACAGCGCTCTACAAAGAAGCCATTTGTCTTTCTTTTCTATTTAAAAAAAAATAAAAATCTATTATTTTATTGAATTTGAAATCCCAATTATTAATGCATGAATAATACTATGGATATGGTACATCATATAGACCGAGGGGAATGACATTGTCCCTGGTATATGGTGTTGCTATAGGGCAGTGGTCATCGGGGAACCACTTAGCATAGCAGCTGGATTTCTTAGCATATGGTTTTGCATAACCTATAGAGCACTGCCAGTGTTTCCGGTTTAATACTAATAATAAAAAATTATATATATATATATATATATATATATATATATATATTATTAGAGATAAGGAAACTTATAGCAATTTTGGGTTCATGTAACTCTGCCCTAGGGCTGCATCCATCTTCTCCAGCTACTTGAAGTCAAAAGCCAGGAATTTTGCAAACCCAAATTTACTATAATCTCTACGTATTATGTAAGATAATAATACAGTTAAACTTTGGATTACGAGCATAGTGCTTGTAATCCAAATCACTCACATATCAAGGCAAATTTTCCCATAAGAAATAATTGAAGCGCAGACAATTCATTCGAAAACCCAAAATAAGGTAGGTGAGGTGTTCTGTATCTATAAAGAACATTGTGTCAGTAAAGAAAGGGTTAATCAGTTAACTACCCCTCCACAGGTGGCTGCACATTTGCTGGTACTAGTGTCAGTGAAGGGGTTAATCCAGGTGTCAGAGGTCATACACCATCAAGCGTCACGTGTAGGCAAGATTGCGGAGACGCGTGCGGTAGCAGAGGGAGATGTCCAGACGAGGCCCTGGGGAGTTGAGACACTTGCCATTTAGGTACGTCTGTGGACATGAGATCTAGGCTGCCTGAACACCATAGGAGTAAGGGGGTGCTACAGCCTCACTCACACACAGTCCTCCGGCAGCAGGGAGAGGAGATAAGGCTGAGTTGCTCGCTTCCACAGGAGGATCCCTGCAGATCTACAGGGTCCCTGACGCGGACGGGCACTGGGGGAGAGACAGAAGGCGTCCAATCACCGGCAGAGTTGATCAAGTAGCAATGGGTTAAAATGAGAGGCTTTCTACCCAGTACAGTGTTAGGATGGGGACACCAGGGTATCTGCCCATATTACCAAATCTTGCTTATTTACTGAGTTACAATTTTGGAAACAACTGTTAGCTCACCTTGCAAAACAATGTCAGACCAAGTTTTCACTGTATAATGGAATAAAATTTTTGGAATGAAATGTTGATCATCAATGATGGCAAATATGTCCTTTATTTTCTTTCCCAATTTACTATGTCTCTATAGAATGTGCCTATATACAGACTGTAAAGGTGTACGCAGAGCTGTTGCCTATTGCTCATCCGCTACTCATGTGTGTTGCCTGATGATGGAATAAAAGAGAAATTTATATTTTGCCACAATCGGTGAGTGCCTCCCCTATTTTCTATTGAGTGAAGATAATGATAAATGTCACTACGGACAAAGAACTCACTGATTCACAAGTTACTGGACAGATTCGCCTTCCTCCCTGGTGTACGTCAGCTAATGGACAGGCGGGGCGCGGCAAGGCGTGGAGGGGGCCTGGTTGATCATGATGGTGAGCACTTTACTAAGAGCCGGGCTTTCTTTTAAATAAATTTACCACTAGTACATCGCTGGTGCCGCGGTCCTTTTTTTAAAATACCACTCATTTTCTGCACACAGATGGCGGACTATTCCAGAGCACCAGCCTGGCGGGAAGCACTAAGGGTAGGCCCGCTGGCCCCCAGTGTGACGATTTCCCCTCCACTCTGTTATGTGGCTCCACTGATTCTAATAGAGCTGTATCACAGAGCGGAGGGAGTTATGTCACACTGGGGGCTGGTGGTATGATTGGTATGACTGTTAGTTACTGTAGCCTTGTGTATTGCACTGTCTATATGTGGTTGTGTATTATATGCTGTTGGTGCACCTTAGTCTGTGTTTGCTGGGATTGCTTGCAACACCACCAGGCCCGATGGCTGGCAGTGAGGATGGTTGGTTCTCAGCTCTCGGCTAAGTTGGTGCTAGGCCTAAGAAGAGCCTGAAGCTGACATGGGCATGTACATTGGGATGCTGGAGCAATGCATCAAGGCTATGGGAGAAGGGACAAAGAGAATGTGGTGTCCTACCACGGGTGTTACTATTGGTTACACCCTTCAGAAAAGTCTGTTCTTATTGTATAGAAGTGGTGATGAAGGTAGTGAAAAGTTTCGCCACTAGATGTCGCTGTATTAGATATGTGTATTCAGATGCTGCACAGCTGAAGTGTGTAAAGGGTTATCCTTTATTTGTATGTCACATGGATCTGGGAACCAATAGGAATCTGTTCTTCTTCTCTCCCATCATCTCTCTTCACCCACTCACACTTTAGATACGCTGAGGAAGGATGTAACTTGGGAGACAGGAAGAGTAGGTCAGTCTTAGCTAGAACACCGTATGAGTAGGAAGCAAGACAGGATACAGCTAACAGTTTTCTTCTCAGTAATGCTACACAACAGTATCCACAGACAGCAGTAAACTAGGAACTGATCCAGACAGAGCAAAGTTGCAGTAAGCCTAGGTACTCGATCTCGCAGCGCTGTTGTCAGCAGGGAACCCCTCAGCATTCCGCTTATTCCAGGTAACAAGGTCTGGGCCTTGTGTCACCCACTAGGACGGGTCCCTCAAATATAGTGGGCATAAGATGGTGTAAAGACTAACAAGTCAATACACGGGCACAAGCATTCTCTTCTTCTTCTAAGTATTCTTTTACCTCATTCTCCAACCTCCCGGCAGAGCACATTACTACTTGCGTTGAGACTCTCACAACATCCTCCTCTCTGCTACTCTGATTCTTTGTATCACTTAACAGCTCAGTCAGTACGACTGTACTCTCTACTATATTCCTATCGCAGATCTTGTTGCTGTATTGTCAAGTATTTGTCTACAAGGATTATCAAGTGTATTATCAAGTGCTTTATCAAGAGAAACATCTACTGTCAAGGCACAACTGTATAACCTGCTGCACACATGTACTTTCCTAGTAAAAACAGGCTTATCTGTGATAAAGAGACTTTGTGATTCTTCGCCTCACACCGACACAACACACACCACAACCTTGGGACATTTCCCCTTTCAGTGGGTTGCAGTTCTGATAGTCCGGGAGGGTCACTACACCACTCCGGCCATCCGTGACTACACTACCCGAAGGGAGCCCATGCCAGCCCGGCAGGACACTGTCCACAGGGGAAAAAGGCTACAACCGGTCTTCTAAAATAAAAACAGGTGTGCCACTACATCTGTTTGCCCCACTGGCACTGGCGTCACGAAGTAACATCTCAATGTCCGGCTGTATCTCGGCCAACCACCACCAGAGTGGCGTCACACACCACCATCTAGCAAGTGACCGGCCGATACAACACCCCGGGGGTACACCACCAGAAGAAGATAAAATAGTGTCTTGTCACCATAGGCTTAAGCCTTTGCTGACCTGGAGGCCATAGTGTGCCTGTTCATCAGGAGCATTGGTGGTCTGGATGCCGGAATTGCACAGTTATCGGTAGGTATTGGGCTGGAGGTCTGAAAGATGGGTGATGATGGTGAGAAGGGGGTGGCCTTGGTGCACCACTGGGAGACCTGCTAGATATGGTTGTCATCTGGATACCACCGAGCAAGGCCTGAACGACTATATAGGAGAATGCCTTACGGCCCTAGTGGACTGGGTGAACAAGGGTCAATAAGCATCTCTGCATAGATGTACATGTGAGCAGGTCCATAACCTGAAGAAGCTAGAAAATACAATAGAATAGAGGAAACAGGAATCGTAGGATATTCTGTGAGGCCCCAGATGGATGTACATATATTAAACAGGAGACGTAACATCTAACAGCCATGTAGAATCGCTAATGCATGATTTGTACATTCATGTCCCAATTCATATGCAGATAAGTGAGATATCAAATGCACCTGAAGCCCGGAATGGAGACACGGCCGGGAAGAAGACATGTAAAAAAGGAGAGTGAAACCAATGCATATGAGTGATGAAACCGGGACGAGATGAATAGGAATTCTGCAGCTACAGCGCTTTACCATATATTAACATATGGAGAGTAATGTTAGACAGATTCCTTACAGGAACATGCCTAGCACCGGCTGCAGATTGTATGTCTGCAAGGGACTCAACATTCACTGCATCACTTTCAATTACGCCTCTAGGTTGGGAGGAGGGGGGGTATATAGTGTATATAGTAAACGTAGACGGCCGCAGTGTCCTAGCGCATCGCTGTCCACGTGGCACTGTTGCTATGTTAGCTTATCAGGGAGCAGGGACATCAGGGAGCAGGGACATCAGGGATCAGGGACACCAGGGAGCAGAGACAGCAGGGAGCAGGGTCATCAGGGAGTAGGGACATCAGGGAGCAGGGACAGCAGGGACACTAGGAAGCAGGGAAATCAGGGAGCAGGGACACCAGGGGGCAGGGAAACCAGGGAGCATGGACAACATGGAGCAGGGAAACCAAGGAGCATGGACATCAGGGAGCAGGGACAGCAGTAACACCAGGAAACAGGGACACCAGGGAGCAGGGAAACCAGGGAGCATGGACATCAGGGATCAGGGACTCCAGGGAGCAGAGACACCAGGGAGCAGAGACACCAGGGAGCAGGGACACCAGGGAGCAGAGACACCAGGGAGCATGGACAGCAGGGAGCAGAGACACCAGGGAGCAGGGACAGCAGGGAGCAGAGACACCAGAGAGCAGGGACACCAGGGAGCAGAGACACCAGTGAGCATGGACACCAGTGAGCATGGACAGCAGGGAGCAGAGACACCAGGGAGCAGGGACACCAGGGAGCAGGGACACCAGGGAGCAGGGACACCAGGGAGCAGAGACACCAGGGAACAGAGACACCAGGGAGCAGAGACACCAGGGAGCAAGGACATCAGGGAATAGGGATAACAGGGAGCAGGGACACCACAGCAGCCATGATAGGCAAACAGGAACCTGCTTTCTGCAGATGCCTTTGTACATCACTATTGTATATACCGTGTAAAAAGTTGACCTCTATCTGGATCTCTGGTTTATTCGGTCTTCCTCTGACCCTGACATTACATCCTGACCACCTGACCTGACCTTCAGGTACTTACCAGGCTAGAAAGACTGAGCCTTAGTTTAGGAGCCCTCTCCACGTAGGTTAGGTAGGGACCATCTCTATGGTTGGGATTGAGGGTGAGGGATATGGGTTGGGGGTTAGGACACCCCTGGAAGTAGCAAGTGAGTTTTAGCCATGGGTAACCTCAGGCCCGCTTCTGCCATGAGGCGGAATGAGTATTCCGCCTCAGGCGGCAGATTTTGCGGTCCTGCAGGGGGCGGCACTGGCCCGCCCAGATTATCAGTTGTAGGGCCGCCTGCCGGGCCCCTCCAGAACATACACTACCGCCCCCACCTCCCTGGAACACCCAGGGGATGCGGCCGCCGGAGCTCTTCAAGGCGGATCTGCCCCTTTAAAAGCAGGGGGCTCCGCTACCACTAGCTGTTCTAACCAGTCCATTGAGCTTCCGGGACAGGTCACCTGATGCACGCCGGCCCTGTAAGCTCACCGGTCCAGCCCCGTGCGCCACACCTCTCCCGCGGTCCTGTGCGGTCAGCTGTTACATGTATGCCACCGAGCAGGAGAATAGAGAGGTGCGGCGCACAGGGCTGGAGCTATGAGCTTACGGGGCCGGCGTGCATCAGGTGACCTGTCCCGGAAGCTCAATGGACTGGTTAGAACAGGTAGTGGTAGCGGAGCCCCCTGCTTTTAAAGGGGCAGATCCGCCTTGAAGAGGTCCGGCGGCCGCGGCCCCTGGCTGTTCCAGGGAGGTGGGGGCGGTAGTGTATGTTGGTGGTGGGCTTGCCGCGGGCCCGCGCGCGCGCGGGGGGGGGGGGTTGTTTGAGTGCCAGTGAGGGGGGCGGCGGCCTGAGGTTCGCCTCAGGCGGCACAGACCCCAGAATCGGCCCTGGGTAACCTCTGATATAATGGGCAGAATTCATGGCCACCAAAGGGCAGTAGGTGCAGAGAGCTGGTAATGTGGTTGATGGAAGAAAGTCAAACTCAGCTGCAAATCCAGACAGGGCTGGTGCTGTTTCTGGAAGGAAGTAGCTGTGTTTATTTTTTTGCTTGGACAATCCCTTTAAGGCTTCTATACATTTTCAGTAATTTTCTTTCCCCGTACACATGAACATTTGGCACAGCTGACTGATCGTGTGCTCCCTATAGAGAGAGGAGTAGAAGCTGCCGCCATACTGGCTTATCTTTTCCAGGATGGAATATTTTGGTGTTGAAAATCCATCACGTCCAGCCCTTCCCTCCACTGACATCGTCTGCCAGAGGAGAGATAGGAGTGCCTCATACTATATATACTCATGGCTATGGGTTTGCCCAACTGTAGCATAGAGGGTATGTCCAGAGCAGGAGAGGTTTTCTATGGGGATTTCCTACAGCTCTGGACAGTTCCTGACATGGACAGAGGTGGCAGCAGAGAGCACTGTGTCCGATTAGAATACACCACTTCCTGAAGAGCATACAGCAGTACTGGAAGACTAGAGATTTTTTAAATAGAAGTAAATTACATATCTATAACTTTCAGATACCAAAATTTACTTTGTCACCGGAGTACCCCTTTAACCCGCTGCAGATTTTCTGCTATGTATTCCATGCTGCAGATCCGCATCATCATCGTCATATCTGCAGCCGATTAATTCTATGTCAATGTTCCCTTATGGCTTCTCTATCCGTCTCTATATAATCTGACACTTACTAATGTGCATGTGCATGGAAACAATAATGTGTTTTTATAGGACGGGTTGAGAATATTAGGCGTAGTATCTGGATGATGACTGTATCTAATAAGCGAACGCTTACGTATGACGGAGCCGGCGCCTTCACAAGACAATCTGCAATCTCCCACAATAATGAGTCTGTTCTGTCACCCGATACTGTTGAACAACCAAGTTCCTTTCCAACTGGCAGCTGATAAGTTAGAAGTTGATGGACGTCTCCAACCTATAAATGACAGATAATAGATTCCAACTGCTAATTATCGCAGTTAGGGAGGATTGTCTGATATCGGATGAGAAAACCAAACCCTGGGAGACTTAGGTTATGGGATTCAGCGCCACAAACCATGGGAAGAAATAGTCTGGTTATTATTTTTTTTTCTTTCTTTTCTAGAATATTCCGGCACAGACAGCAGATCAAGTCATTGTAATAGTAAAAGGAATGACAGGAAGAGGCGTCGCAGGCGTTGCCTATACGATTCCAGTATATATTAGTGTTTATATTAATAGAAGGTAATAAGAAATATCAATATCTTAGATTCTGACACTAGGTCCTTCTAAGCAATGAGAATTTGATGCCTGTGGATATATTAAGCTGCTGATGTTGATGGGGAATGTTACAGTCATGAGCCGCAATGTGGATTCTCTCTATGTATAAATACAGCTGGTTAGCTAGGAATCACTCCAGACAATGGAACACGGAATAATGGATATCGGAAAATACATGCATGCAGATTTTTAGTGGCAGAGATAGATCCAGCATTCACCAGACCATGATTGCAGCTAGCAGTTCTTTATCCAACCATATCCGACCGACCGGGTGCGGCTGTTTCAGGCGGTGGTAGTTTCAGGCTATGTGCCCTTCTTCCGGACAGAAGGGCATCTAGGCTGAAATGTCCATTGTATCAAAAGGTGCTCCCACACCCGATGTGGCCCCCTCCCTACAATACCATATGGTCGGAAAAAGAACTGCCAGCTGCATTCGTGGTCTGGTTAGTGCTGGATCTATCTCTTTCATTGAATACATGCACATCTGATAACTACATCAAGTGTGGACCACCTGACAGCGTCAGTCTTTGCTTGAGAGGAAAACAAGGACAGGTAAGTATAAAGATTTTATTTATTTTTATGCTGAAGAGGGCACCTATCTATGTCAGGGGCTACCTCCTAGGGCGCACCAACCTGTATTCCAGACAGGACTTAGGAGAAACCTGTTTATCTACTGAGGGGCAACTACCTACTGGGGCATTTATCTAATTGCAGGGCTTAACTACCCACCAGGACTAAGAAGTTTGTCTGACAGAATATATGGATTATAATCATGGATGGGGTAAGTCCTCATGGTTGTCAGGGCCAGATGAAAAAAGAAAAGCAGAGAACATGCACGAGAAGACCTCTCCTATCATTGGATGTAACTAGTGTAACTAGTGGATTTGCCCAACCATTCACATTACCAATGTTCTCCAAACTCGAAGACTCCTCAATTGACTCACAATGGCTGGAGAAGTTAGATGCCGCCCTAGGGCTGCCAGAAAAGCATGGATGCAGCCTATGGCCTATGGCTATATAAATGTTTTCCAAGACTTTCTAAAGCGGCATCTAACTTCTCCAGATGCTGAGTGTTCGAGTTTGGAGAACATTGCCAAAGTCCACTCAGCACAAGAAATAATTGTAATTGCTTATTTGGTCTGCAGAGCCCATGAACAGCTCTTATCTACCACTATATGGTCACTGTATGGGGGAAGTTTTATTTATCGGTGGCAGGGCCACTTTAACCAGAGGGTGCACGTGCACCGGGCCCAATGGTTAAAGGGGCCCACCCTGAGCAGGGCCGGCCTTTGCTCTGTGTGACCAGTGCGACTAGTCAGGGGGGCGCCATCAGGATGGGTATGTAATTAATCTACTTACCCAGCCATGGCGCCCTCTGCAGTGCCCTCCCCCCTGGCTAAGATGTGCATATAGTCACAGGCAGCAGCAGCACTGATAGGGTCACTCTTGTGGTCGCAGGCAGGCAGGGGATATATATACTACTGGGGGGTGCACACAGGGGTCTATATACTACTGGGGGGCAGCACACAGGGGTCTATATACTACTGGGGGTCACACAGGGGGTCTATATATAACTGGGGGAGCGCACAGGTTGGCTATATACTACTGGGGGGCGCACAAGGAGGTATATATAACTGGGGGAGCACAGAGGGGGCTATATACTACTGGGGCAGCACAATGGGGTCTATATACTACTGGGGGCAGCGCACAAGGGGTCTATATCCAACTGGGGGCAGCACATAGTGGTCTATAGAACTGGGGGCAGCACACAAGGAGTATACACTACTGGGTGCAGCACAATGGGGTCTATATACTACTGGGGGCATCACCTAGTGGTCTATAGTACTGTGGGCAGCACATAGGGGTCTATATATTACTGGGGGCAGCACACAGCTGTCTATACTACTGGGGGCAGCACACAGGGGTCTATGTACTACTGGGGGAAGCACACAAGGGGTCTATACTACTGGGGGAGCACACAGGGGTCTATAGTACTGGGGCAGCACACAGGCGTCTATACTACTGGGGGCAGCACACAGCTGTTTATACTACTGGGGGAAGCACACAGGGGGTCTATACTACTGTGGTCAGCACACGGGTCTATACGGGGCTGCACAGAGGTGCCTATATTATATAGGGAGATTACTACTATATTGGGGCACAGAGCATACCTAATTATTAAGTGGAAGCACAGAGGGATGTAACTACTGTATAGGGGCATAGAGGGGGGTATCTACTATATAGGGGCACAGAGGGGGGTAACTATTCCATAGGGGTACAGGGGACCTAACTACTTATGTGTTCTCTCTCTAGTGCTTGTTCCCTGCTCCCACCAGGCTTTCTGACCTCCAGAGGTATCCACACATGGCCCAGGCCCTGTCCTAAAGTGTCTTCTTTCAACTTCAAAAATTGCACATGAAAGGGTCTTCCCAGGTGACCACTGGGAGAAGAGTGAGCATGGGGCTACACACCTGAGGCAGTGTGCACAGTGGGGTCAGAGTGGGAAGGGTCAGAGGTCAAAAGGTCCAATTATCCAGACACAGGAACATAGCTTAAAGAATGGGGGCAAGGGGTATGACTTTATTGACTATAAAAATATTTCTGTCATGTGAGCACTTGGTCTATACGGCCTGGTTGAAACTGCGATGGCTTTGACCTTTACAGCTGCACTATAGTTGTACTGTATTGCACATTAGTGTTCTGATGTATAATAAAGAATATACTGAACTGAAAAGACACTAGAATAAAATGCAAGTATATCCCCAATACCCTGGTTATGTCCACTTACGTTCTCAGAGAGTATTTGGTAGCAGAGTGCACAAATAACGCCACCAAAGCCATGTAAAAGCCGTTTTATTGTGCGTGATTTATTATTATTACAGAGGGATGGCGCTCTTTTTGCAGCTGCAGGACCCCAACGTTTAACCTCTGTGTCATTGCCAGAGAAGAGGCGAGAAGATAGCGGCGTACGGTGCCGCCATAGCGAGCAGATTAACCACGACTCCTCCAGCATAAATATCTTCTGAGCAGCAACATGAAATCCTAACATTTTCCCTCCAGTTAATGCAGCTTTATTTCTGTAACTTCAGCATCTTTAGCAGAAATGTGTCTCCTATATTTCAGTCTGTCCTAGAGGAACATTATCTATTAACTTTTATTTACTGTTCATGTTTAACTGCTCGAGATTTTTTATTCCTAGAGAAGTTAATATACAAGTAAGGCCGTGAAATTATTCCAGCTATCTCCGTTTATCAAGCTCCAATTACTTCTCTGCAATTACTGGTGGCTTCATTGACCCGCCGGGTTTTAAAGGGAAATATCGTTTTTTTTGTTTTTTTTAAAATAGAAAACAAAGTTTATTCCGAGGAGAAATGTGTTTGATGATATTGGGGTGGATGGAAAAAAGTGCATGCCATAGAGAAAAGACGGAAAATACCGGCTTATATGGCTCATACCACATTTTGATGAGTTTTCGACTCTTTGGTCCAGATCTAATAAGGCTCTACCAAAAGCAAATTTTTGCTGAGTCTGCATTGTGGATAGCAGGGTGCCGAGTAGGAACAAAAAGGGAAAGACCTTTAAAGAGAAGAACGTGAGACATCATTTTTAGTAATTCCCCCTATTGTGCTTAACGTAACAAGGGACCAAATGGACACTTAGCATGACTTAGCCGGGAAGGAGGTGTAGTCCAAATGGGATTCCATGTAAGGGAAATGCAATAACAATTAAATTAATTTTAACGCAAAGACAAGGCAAGTATTAGTTGTTCTAAACTGAGACTAAACAAGACTACGTGCATATGACGTAAAAATGATGCCAAAAGACGGGCCATATTCTAATAATTATGGATACAATAATGATCGTGAATAGTGTGGAGCAAGCATGCTTGGTAGTTCTTGAGGTGCTATTTAAATATCCACATTACTATGCTAAAATAAGAATTAGTATTTAAACAGTTTCGGAGCTCCTTGCGCCGAAACTCAATTGACGGCGTACCGCCGGAGTTCTAATGTGTCTAGCATTGGCCTAAACCTAGGGATTGTGAGTTCACCTCCACTAACTCCTGTAAGATTTCCCCACAGGCTGTCACCAGGTTTCTGCCACTGAAGATATCTTTATTTGTAGTGGCTGAGGACTGAGGATGGTACGAATGCAGCAGATGGAAAGTCAGAAGTCAAGGCGAGTGGAGTTCTTGTAATACGGTATACAAGCAGAGGGTCGGTCTGGTGGAAAAAAGTTCTTTCACTATAATATACAGGCAGAAGTTGGGCAAAGGCGGCAGACAGGGAGGTCATAGGACAAAGACACCGGCGAGACGAGTCACGGTTGATGAGTCGCTATGATTTAGTGTAAAACCATCACAAATTTTTGAACAGTAAATTATTTGTTCGGCAATTCCGGTCAACATTAGAATGGATGCTACCTCCCATTGATGGAAGCAGAAAGCACTCTCTTTTTTTACTAGTGGTGCAGCGCTCCTTTGCATTCATCTAGATATAAAGATAACAATATCCATTGGGTTTCTGTCATGGTTTTACCCATTGCTTGTCGTTACAATAATAAGGGAATATGTTATGAGCACCTTACAGGGACCGTGCACCATGTTGGTCCTTCTCGGTCGATGACCTATTCTTAATTCGGACTCCATATCCATACTCTTTCTGTTTAGCCTTTCGGTGGCAGACCCAATTAAAAGGTCTTCTTCTAGGTTTTCATTAATCAAAAGAAGAAAGGACATTAGCGGCGCTCATCTACAATGTAATGCCGGTTTGGTATTCTCTGCACTGGTTTGTTAACTTAAATCACTTTAACCTTTTGTTTCAAACAGTATGATTATTTCTTCAGAGCGAGCATTTACAAGAACAAAAAGCGAGACGCCGCGCCTATTGATAGACAGTCATAGTTATCTAAATTACAGACTACATCTATCGCTGCGACACACAGTCAACTTTGACAAGAATTGAAATTCTGATGTGAAAAGAACATTTATAGCAATAAACAAGGATTCAGATTTTTCCCACTGACATAGTTGTAATGATGTACGCTACGAGAGTGCGAGGCCGAGATATAGAAAGGCTAAACTCCAGGAAAGAAAAATAATATCCAATATGCACAAATAACAACTAAAAAAAAGCTATGGTCTTCTATACTGGAGAAGGTCGGCCACAAAGTGTCTCAGTGGCCTCGGATAGTGACAAAAGTTTACTGCAAAGGTTAAAAGTTGAAAACAAAAGTCTAGAAAACTGCGGCGGAGCTCCCTATCATCCACCATATTGAAGAGACTGTCAACACATCCGCCATGTTGAAGAGACTGGTCACTGTGGTCATAGGACTGAGACTGCAGCGGAGAGAGGCCAACAATCAGATTTAAAGGGGGATAAATCTAACCTACTGATATGTCCCTATTGTGCAGGAGACACCAAGGAGGATGGCATGCGTTTTACCTTCCTTCTCAACAATGTTCCGGTGCAGTTAGTCTTTTGCTCCACAGTTCGGTAAGACCGTTAGGAGCAGTGGGGCAACCATTAGGAGCACTGCCTGACCCCATAGTGCCAATCTGGCCTACCCCCAGCTAGCCCGCTCCCCTCATTATCATCAGAAAGGGGTTGGGCAGGCCGGGGCGGATCGGTGCTATAGGGGTGGGCAGTGCTCCTAAGAAGTACCCTTGTTCTCTTAATGGTCTCACCAGACCATGGAGCAAAACAGTAACTACAACAAAGCGGCAATAGGGATGAAAGTAGGGGACATAGATTCCTTTTCGGCGTCTCCTGTGCAGTAGGAACATATCAGCAGGTTAGATTTGTCTAACCTGTTGATAGTTCCCCTTTAAGCTCTGGTATGATCTGACTTTGGCTGAGGAGGCTGTAGGTCCAGGTGACGGAGCAGATAGGGCAGGTTGAGTGCTAGAAAATTGGTCATGAAATAATTACCTCCAGCTTTCCAGAATAATTCCTCCATTTAATTTATGCCTCACTTTTCAGTATATAGGAGCAGGTCTACCTATCTTTTGATAGGAGTCCCTGCTCCTATACCAATCCAAATTATTCATAGAATCTAAGGGTCCTTTCAGGGGCATAACTACCACTCTATGGTATGGTATGTTTGTTGCTTGGACGTTGCCATGTTTACACCAGAAGATGTAGAAGGCCCTTAAAGAGACTCTGATTGAGAAAACCTTCCAAAATTAATCCAGGAGTTGGTCCACATGGTGGTCAGTGCATTCACCTAAATCCTTCTCCAGCTTTACTAGGCACAACCTACCTATTTTTGAATTTGGTTCCTAGCTTGCTATTGCTTTACCAAGGTGTTCTACTGTATTCTCATCCCTTACTGTGTTTGAACCCAGCTTGTTACCTAACCCAGTTTTGGCCACTCTCCCGCACTGAACACTGTGTCCTTGGCCCATTGGCACAGTGTGGGCTCGGGGAATGAGTAAGCATATTGCCTTTTTTATTTTCCCTCACCCCCGTGGTGATTTTGTAGCCGGGGGCCTGACTTCTCCTTTAACAAAAGATTAGAAAGAAAATTGGTTTCTACTGTATATCCCGTAAAACCCAAGTAGTCAATATCTTCCATGGCTCCATCAAACATTAGGACCTAACAAGAATATGGTCTCTTAATTTTTAAATCGAGTCTTGTAAAATATAAACCTTAATAAAAATGAAAGAGAAATGTCGCTCTCCATGTCTTTGAAAATTAAAACGTACAATTTCTAAAGCTAAGCACAATTTCTAAAGCTAAGCAAAATGAGTTTAGCCTCCATGTAGCTTTGAAGTCTGTCCCCTATTTGAAAAGTTTTCCCATCATTATTACTTTAATAAGGAGGAACACGATCGCGTACTTGAAAAGTTTTGGATGTGTCTTAATATAAAAAGCAATATGTTACAGTGTCATATATTACAGAGAGGTCATCCCTATTGCTAGTTAATACTTTAGATTACTTTATATTAAACAGATGGACTCCGGGCTATAAGAAACCATTTTGTTCTCTGTGAGATACTACAAATTTGAGTTCTGTGACGCCCGCAGCATTACGGCAAAGGTGGAAACCAATGAAATCTGTGCGGGTATCTGGACGCCTATGACAATTTAGATGGAAAAATTACGGTGAAGGGTAGAAGTATAATCATGACATATGGATACAGTGTATTCATCTACTAGTGAAGGTAGAAGAAAAAATGCAAGTGAAAAATTTTTGAGCTTAGGCCATTGACTAGTACACCTGGCCATAGAGCAAGTAAATTACAAACCTATATAACTTTCTGACACCAGTTGATTTGAAAATGTTATTTTTTTTTTTTTTGCTGGAATACCCCTTTAACCCTGAGATCCCTAATAGGGTTTATATGGGTTTTCTAAACTGGACCATTCTTTATAAAGGTACCGGCCCTTAAAAAAGTGCAAGGTATATAAAGTATATATTTCTAAAGGTGGTGAAAGTTGAAAACAAATAGTCTATAGAGAAAAATATTAACTCATATTTTATAAGCTCTTTGGCAATAAGGTTTTTTTTAGGTAAGTATTGACAATTCCAATTGTTAATACTTACCTAAATAAAACCTTATGGCCTAAAAGCTTATAAAATACGAGTGCAGTTGATAATTTTCTCTATAGCTTATAAAAAATGCTAGACATGTCCTATGGACCTGTCAAAGGTTTTGATGGTTGGGGTCAGAGTGTTCAGACCTTGGCGATCAGTAGAACAAGTAGGGGTACAAGTGCACTTGCCTCTCTGCTCTGTGTCCATGTGACCCCATAGACTTTCATAATACAACCGTTTTGGTCACATGACACAGACACAGGAGAGAAGGAGAAAGTCATCACTTCTCCTTTTGGACTTTAAGTGTCACTTTAAGGAAAACTTTTGACATGTCACAGAAACATACCACAAAAAAGTCTTACAGCACCTGGACACACAACTTGTGGGTAGAGGGCCTCTTTCAATAATGGAATTGGGATGACATCAGAGGGTCTCCAATCCCAGGTGGAGACCTTAGAACATCACAAACAGACGTGATCCAACAGCATCTGGTAGTGAAAACGACATGCACAGTGGCCGTTTTCACTACCATTTGTCAAAAGTTTTGATCAGTCCGGGTCTCAGTGTTCAGACCAGCACTGTTCAGGAGAATTAGCCAGGAGAAGATGAGCTGCAGTATGTTGGCTTCCTGTTCTGTGTAAGAAAAAAAAGAGTCGGGCTTCGTAGACTTACATTATGAGCCTGACTCCTTTTTCTTTACATGGGGCGGGGAGAGAACATGCTGCATTGCGGTCTTCTGGCTCGCTGTCCCGATCAATATAGGTGTGAACACTTAGACTTCGGTAAAGAAAAGGGTGGCTCCCAGCTCCGTAAAAAATGTATATATCTTTATTGTACTTGCATCTTAAAATAACAAACAAGCTAAAAACATCAGCGCCGACGCGTTGCGAGGTTACACCTCTTAATCATGGCAGTTAAATCAATGTAATGACATCCTTTTATAGGTAAGATGCAAATCTCCTTACCTCGGACCGCCTCTCGGGCGTCACCTGTCCAAAGTGGAGATCACATGACTTACTTACAGAGGTAGGAGGAAAAACATAAACTGGATCATGTAAAAAACAATACATTTAGTATATATAATATAGGTCAGATTTCAAGTTTAGACCTTTTGGATAACGTGTATCTAAATACAAAATCCAGTAGGCCTCTCTTTTTCTTAAAATCTGTACCCAATCACCTCCTCGTGATGGTTTATTAACCCTTTCTAGGGCACAGATAGAGAGGCCCGTTGTATCCCCTCCATGACACTCACTGAAATGTCTGGATAATCCTGAAACAGATTTGTTGGTGCATAACGCACTGTGTGCACGAATGTCAGCCATGTGTTCACTAAAACGTGTTTTTAACATCCTTTTAGTTGACCCAACATATTGTAGCTTGCACAATGTGCATTCTGCCACATAGATGACATAAGTGGTGGCACAATTAATAAAAGATTTTATGTAAAATAAGTGTCCCGTACTGTATGAAGTTACTGAAAGTTGTTTTTTATTTGTGAATTTACAGAGGGGACATCTTTGTCCTCCGCATTTATGGAAACCTGTTGTGGTAAGCCAGTTCGTGTTGTTTTTAGGGGCATTGATAGTATTAAGGTTACTTGGGGATAATATATTACCTAAGGTTTTACCCCTTTTCGCCACACATCTCACTCCTGTAGAGAGTATTTTTTCACATTTACGATCTTGAAAGAGCATGGGGACATATTTTTTTATGATATTACTAATTTCTCCAAATTGAGGACTATAGGTTGTTGAAAATGTGAGTTGGTTGTCCCTAGATTTATGGACACCACTCGCATTCTGCTCACTATTACTTGCATTAGTCCTACGTACTTCCCTGTCTTCCAGATGGTATGATCTGTTATGTGATTCAGCCACCCGTCGTGCTCTTTCAATGACGGGAGTATTATATCCCCTCTTTTTAAGTCTGGCGGTGAGTTCCTTGGCCGCTTCTTTATAATTGGCATCTGTGGAACAATTTCTGCGAGTTCTAATGAACTCCCCCACCGGTAGGTTTCTAGTGACATGACTAGGATGACTGCTACTTGCCTGTAATACACCATTGCCAGATGTAGGCTTCCTATACAGGCAAGTAGAAATCTGTCCGTTGTTCAGACATAACTTTAGGTCCAAAAACGCAATTGACCTCAAATCAAACTGATGAGTAAATTTTAAATTAAGAGTGTTACCATTAATATATTTTACGAATTCAAGTGCATGTTCCTCGCCTCCACGCCAAACCAGGAGGAGGTCGTCTATGAATCTACCGTACCAAAGAATACATTCTCTGTACGGATTACAAGTACTGAACAAGACGACCTCCTCCCAATAAGCCATAAATATGTTGGCTAGTGAAGGCGAGAAGCATGCACCCATCGGACAACCATTAGTCTGTAGAAAAAAACGATCTCCAAAGGAAAAAAAGTTATTTGTAAGCAAAAATTCCACCACCAATGTCAAATAGTCACATAATGTTTTGTCGTAATTGCTATATTTATACAGGTGATATTTAAGGGCCACTATAGCCATATCATGTGGTATGCTCGGATAAAGAGCAACCACATCACATGAAAGCCATGCCCCTCCCTCCATACATGGTAGATGTTCAAATGCTGCCAACAGCCTTTTACTATCTCTAATAAAGCCTATGGTTCTTTTGGCTAATGGTTGAAGGTATTCATCTGCCCATTTGCAAAGGCGCTCCAAGAGAGATCCTATGCCTGCCACAATAGGGCGAAATGGAGGGGGAAAGACCCCCTTGTGCGTTTTTGGGAGTGCATGAAAAATAGCTAGGACGGGATATTCAGGGATGAGATAGCGTTGTTGTTTGGGGCTCAAAATACCCAGTTCCACTCCTGTGTCCACTATACTTGTGAGTTTTTTAGTTATGGTGCTGGTTGGATTAGAGGTTAGTTCTTTATAGGTAGATGGATCAGATAGAATTTTTTCAATTTCTCTTACATACAAACCATGATCTAATACTACCACAGACCCACCCTTGTCTGACCTGCGTATGACAATATTGGGGTTATGTGTAAGTTCATATAATGTTTGCCTTTCCCCTTTAGTTAGGTTATCTCCGCTATTACCCAAACCAGACCTATTTTTAAGAGCAGTAAGTTCCTCCTCTATTTTATTTTAGACAATATCCATGATTGGCGCCCTGGAGTTCACTGGATAAAAGTCTGGGTTGAGGATAGCAGAGTTCGGCAGGCTTCTGACTGCACTCTGTTCCTGGAGACCCTGTGCTTTTAAATCCAGTAATGTTAACACAGACATTTGTTCACAAAAAGACATAGACAGGGGTACAGGATCTTGACCAATTTCATTTAAATTATTCACATCACTAGAAAGCATCCTAGTAACCTCCTCATCATTGTAGATATCCACGTCTTTATCCTCATTCCCTAAGAAGTGTCTTTTAATTGTTAAGAGACGCATGAATTTATTAACGTCCTGCAAAGTGTTGTAGAGATCAAAGCTCCAGATACTTTTTCTCATATCATCGCTGGATTGATTGGTTGCACCTCCGGAGAACACATCCGCTATTTTCTTGCGGCGTTCTACGTTGTCCAGTGGTGTTTGTGAAGTCATAGTGAATTAAATTACAAAAACTCCTTGTAGTGATTCAATGGGGATATTAGTTGCAGCACCTCTGTATGATGGAAAAGTCCTTATATATTCATACTGGCTGTGGTGTGCACGACATACGGCAATATACAAATGAGCAAAAGGAGGGTCAGCTCACCAAAATGCAGTATATGTGTGCCGCTGTAATTCCCCAGGTCTGGAGCGCGTGGACCAGACCTGGGGAATTACAGCGGCACACATATACTGCATTTTGGTAAGCTGACCCTCCTTTTGCTCATTTGTGAACACTTAGACCCGACCCGATAAAAGCTTTTGACATATCTCTATGACCTACCATCAAACAAATGATCCAACAGAACCAGTCAAAAAGTGGAGAGTAGCCTTCACGTTAGTAGGTGTGGGAAGCACACCAGAGGGTCTCCAATCCCAAACGGAGACCATATGACATCCAGAAATGAAGTTGTCCAACCGCATCCAATAGTGAAGATAAGATGAAATTTATTCAAACATCATACCTGGTTGCAACTTTTCGACTCCTCTGGGTCTTTCCCTGGCTTGAGAAAGACCCAGAGGAGTCGAAAAGTTGCAACCAGGTATGATGCTTGAATAAATTTTATCTTATCACTATTGGACGCTGTCGGACAACTTCATTTCTGGATGTCTCTACGACATCAAAAGTTTTCCCAAATGACGGTGACACTTTAACACTTGGCCCTTGACAGATCAGAACTTCTGATATGGTCTCTTTATAGACGACATTTTACAGGATTCCTCTGAACATGAAAGGTTCTGCTTGAACATTATTGAAGAAAATGAACTTTCGTAGTGCGGGTGGAGGAGCTTGTTTTACCGTACATCAAAGTGTATATTTCCTGCCGTTACAAGAGAGACATGAAATGTGCGCTTAGGAATAATTGCTACGTAATCAAAGAAACATTGTTGATTGTTCAGTAGAAAAATATTCAAATACAAAGTGTCTCTATTTCAATTAACTTTATTGTTTGAGATGATGTTGAGACATAATGACAGGATGATGTTCTATAATACTAAATAGGGAGGAAGAAATTGCTGATCGGGTCCAAAAAAACTTCATATAATGAGGAGGATTAACACCAACGGAACACGGTTACCGAGGACTTCATATAACGAGAAGGATTAACCCCAATGGAACACGGTAACCGAGGGACAAGATGGAGGTGGTTTAGGCGAGAAAAAATTACATGTTTTGGTAAAGCTGATGGAATATGTTTTTCCCGTGATGACTACGTAGGGACATAGAGTGAAGCCGAGTAATGAGTTATTTACACGGATAATGGCCATATGGATGTATGTTAAAGTGACCTCGGAATGTGGGGGTCACACTGTAATCTGGAGTTTAGACTCTTTAAAGGGGAACTATGAGCAGGTTAGATGAAATCAACTTGCTTGTAGATACCTGGTGCACATGCAGCACTGAGGATGAAGGTATGTCTCTTACCTTTATCCTCAGTGCCATTGTTCTGCTGTTACCTGTGCTTTGTACACCATTAGGAGCACTGGGGATGTGGCTACCACAACAACTCTGAGCCACTGGCCACCTCCATTGATAATT